>NC_053389.1:613687133-613987133 GCF_905171765.1 Bufo bufo | reverse complement strand
GTATAAAAAGCATAAAGGGCAAGGACCAGTACTAGGTGGCGGTACAAACACAAAATGGCGGACATGTTACCAGCATCATAGAGGGCTGTCAGAATGCAGCATTTCCAGGCCTTGCTGTGAGAGATGCGGCATTCTGCTGCTGCGGGCGCTGGCAGAGGAATTTCCACCCACAGCGAAACAGGTGCGGGTACCAATCCTACCGCGCCTGCCAGAAGAGGTCGGTTTGAAGATGTGTTGATCACTTGGGATATGAAATCATTCTTGCAGCCAACCCATCGAGAGCCACCCTCCGGATCAAGCCTCAGGGAACGCCTAGACCGACAGGTGTCCGACTACATCGGGTAACGGCCGATGCGGACGCTCTGAGAAGCGAGGAACCCCTGGACTTCTGGGTGTGCAGGCTTGACCTGTGGCCAGAGCTGGAACAATTTTCCATAGAACTCTTGGCTTGCCCCTCGTCGAGTGTCCTGTCCGAAAGGACGTTCAGCGCAGCATGGGGGATCGTGACCGATAAGCGCACTCGCTTAGCTCACAACAGTGTGGACTACCTCACATTTCTAAAAATGAATGAGGCATTGATCTCGGAGGAATTCAACACCTGTGATGACCATGTGTAATTGAATTTCCTCATGCCAGCCCACACATATCTGCCACCACCCAGAACAAAGAATGGTCCTTGTCATATGTACAGTATATACAGCGGCATTAAAGGCTTTTTCTGTCAGGTGAATGCCTAATTTTTGGGGCCTGTACTGGCCTACAGTAAAATTTTTAGCTGGTGACCGCCTATTGTACCTCCAGCCACAAAATCACTTGTTCTTTTCTGTCCAGTGAATGCCTAATGTTTGGGGCCTGTACTCCACTGGCCTGCAGTAAAATTGTTATCCACTGACCGTCTAATATACCTCCAGCCACATAATCACTTGTTCTTTTCTGTCGAGTGAATGCATAATTTTTGGGGCCTATACTCTACTGGCCTACAGTAAAATTGCTATCCACTGACCGCCTAATATACCTCCAGCCACATAATCACTTGTTCTTTTCTGTCAGGTGAATGCATAATTTTTGGGGCCTGTACTCCACTGGCCTACAATAAAATTGTTATCCACTGACCGCCTAATATACCTCCAGCCACATAATCACTTGTTCTTTTCTGTCAGGTGAATGCCTAATTTTTGGGGCCCATACCCCCGTGGCCTAAAATAAAATTTCTCTAGACTCCAGCAGGGCACATTTTTGAGAGTTTCCTTTTAAGACGCATAAAAATGGCCCCTGATTAAAATACATATTTTTGTGGGAATTTTTGCCATTGATCCCCCTCTGGTATGTCACTGTCCATGTTGTGGGACTATTTGTTCATATCTAGTAAGTATTTGGTGGCTGCAAATATGACCTGAAGGTTTTTCAGGTTCGCCCACCATTACAGTGAATGGGGCCCGCCGTGAACGCAAGGTTCGTGAACATTTGATCGCGAGTTTGCGAAACGTCCGGGCCGATGTTCGTCCATCACTACCAGTCTCTGCTGTGGAAGTCTGCAGCTCCTCCAGGGTTACCTTAGGTCTCTGTGCTGCCTCTCTGATTAATGCCCTCCTTGCCCGGTCCGTGACTTTTGGTGAACAGCCATCTCTTGGCAGGTTTGCTGTTGTGCCATGTTCTTTCCATTTGGTTATCATAGATGTGAGGGTGCTCCTGGGGATCATCAAAGATTTAGATATTTTTTTATAACCTAACCCTGTACTTCTCAACAACATTGTCCCTTACTTGATTGGAGAATTACTTGGTCTTCATTGCAGTGTTTGGTTAGTGATGCCTCTTGCTTAGGTGTTGCAGCCTCTAGGGCCTTTAAAAAAAGGTGTGTATATGTAATGACAGATCATGTGACACTTAGATTGCACACAGGTGGACATCATTTCACTAATTATGTGACTTCTAAATGTAATTGGTTGCACCAGAGCTTTTTATGGGCTTCCTAACAAAGGTGGTGAATACATACGCACATGCCAATTTTCTGTTTTCTATTTCTAAACAATTGTTTTATTTATATATTTTTCTCATTTCACTTCACCAACTTAGACTATTGTGTTCTGATCCATCACATAAAATTTAGATTAACAAAACATTAAACTTAAGGCTGTAATGTAACAAAGCACAAAAAAAGTCAAGGGTGGTGAATACTTTTGCAAGGCACTGTATAACAACACTGGACAGCAATCCTTTTCGATGGTTGATGAATATACTCGCCCTTAATTATTTAACTACAATGCCGGGCCTGTGCATGCACTGTACACTGCCCACTGTGGGCAGCTACATCAGTAAACTAACTGCATGATATCAGTGCACTGGGCTGGCTTACATTAAAGCATGGGAGGAGCGATAACGGCATGCTCAGGAGAACATGGGCACTTACATTTAGAAAGGAACGCCCCTGGGCACTTGTAGCTCATTTGCATATATCTTCAAACTTGGTTTATTCAACATCAAATATACAGAAATAAGAAAGAAAGGTATGATCTGTTAACTGTTTATGTCACCTACAGGACAGCGATGACAGTTTAATATGTTCAAAGTAGGTGACAGACTCTATTTAACCAAATTAGCTTCCAAATAGTGTAATGGTGGCGCTTGGTGCCACAATGACACTACATGGAACATGGATCCAGTTAAAGATCTTAAAGGGGTTTTCTGTGATTTAAATACTGATGACCTATCCTCTGGACAGGTCATCAGTATCTGATCGGTGGGGGTCCAACACCCGGAATCCCCGCCGATCAGCTGTTTGAGAAGGTACCGGCACTCGCAGTAGTGCCACAGCCTTCTCCAGCTTTTCCTAAGCCAAGAGACATTATGTTCATTGGTCACATGGCCTAGGCGCAGCTCAGTCCCATTCATGTCAATATGAAGCACAGCCACTATACAATGTACAGTGCTGTGCTTGGTGAGCAGGAAGAAGGCCAAGGTGCTCACAGGAGTCCTGGTGCTTTCTCAAACAGCTGAAAGGCGGGGATCCCGGGTGTCGGAACCCCATCGATCAGATACTAAGAAGAATAGGTCATCAATATATGTCTCAGAAAACCCTTTTAATCCATAGGATACCAGCACCGTACGTGTACGGCGCTGGAAACTGTGATAGAAATCCCAGCGCCATACAGCTACGGCACTCTGATCAGGCAGGCGCAGGAGCTGCGCCCGCCTGATCAGCTGCAGGGGTCAGGAAGTCACTGATAGCCGGACCCCTGCTTTATGCGCCGGCATCTGTGAAAACACTGATGCTGACGCATTAACCCTTGCACTGTCACAGTCAGCGCTGACCGTGGCATGTGCGGTATCCTGCCGGGTCCCCGCGCTGCTGTGACGGGGACCCGATGGCAGGGAAGGTAGCCCGATGCCTTCCTTAGGCATCGTGGCTGCCTTCCGTGTGAGCCTGTGAGATCCAGCCCCCTGGATCTCACAGGAAGGAAGCTGTAAGTGTATTACAGTGAGTAATACACTTACAACCAATTGATTACAATACAAAAGTATTGTAATGCATTTTAAAGGGGATCAGACCCCCAAAAGTTGAAGTCCCAATGTGGGACAAAAAATAAAGTAAAAAAAAAAAAAAAAAAAAAAGAAATTTTAAAATAAGGGAAAAAAAGAAAAGTAGACATATTAGGTACCGCTGCATCCGTATCGATCGGCTCTATAAAAATATCACATGATCCACCCCGTCAGATGAACGCTGTAAAAAAATAACTGTGTTAAAAAAAGCCATTTTCTTGTCACCTTGCCTCACAAAAAGTGTAATACCAACTGATCAAAAAGTCTTATGTACCCCATAATGGTACCAATCAAACCGTCATCTCACCCCGCAAAAATGAGCCCCTACCTAAGACAATCGCCCCCCCCCCCCCCCCCCCCCAAAAAAAAAATAGGGCTCTCAGAATATGGCAACACAAAAATAAGATTTTATTCTGTTCAAAAATGATTTCACTGTGTTAAACTTAAAAATAAAAATGATAGACATATTAGGCATTGCCGTGTCCATAACAACCTGCTCTATAAAAATATCACATTATATTCAGGTGAATACTGTAAAATAAAAATTAAAACATTTTAAAAAATGTTCACCTTGCCTCACAAAAAGTTTAATACCAAGCAATCAAAAAGTCTTATGTACCCCAAAATGGTACCAATCAAATTGTCACAAAAAAAATGAGTCCCCACATAAGACAATAACTTAAAAAATAAAAACCAATGGCACCCATAAACCTGTCTATCAAAATATGCACTGCAAAAGCCATATGGCGCTCCTTCCGTTCTGAGTTCTGCCATGTGCCCCCACAGCAGTTTATCACCACATATGGGGTGTTGCCGTATTCAGGAGAAAATGGGTAACAAATTATTGGGTGCTTTTTCTCCTGTTACCCCTTGCGAAAATGAAAAATTTGGGGCTAAAGCAACATTTTATTGGAAGAAATTAAACTTTTCATTTTTATTCCGTTAAGCGCTTAGGGGGTCAAAGTGCTCAGTACCCCCCTTAATATATTCTTTAAGGGGTGCAGTTTCCAAAATGAGGTCAAATTTTGAGGGTTTCGGACCGCAAAAAACGGCACGGTCGTGTGCATGAGGCCTTAAAGTGCCTTTATGTTCGGCCACTTTCCTCTGGTGGAGTAGAAAAGTCAGGGGCAATCCAGGCCTTATTCATTTTGATAAGAGTCAACGTGTCAGCATTTTCAGTTGACAGTCGGATGCACTTATCAGTTATTATGCCCCCAGCAGCACTAAATACCCGTTCTGACATAATACTGGCGGCAGGGCAGGCCAGCACCTCCAAGGAGTAGAGCACCAGTTCGTGCCACTTGTCCAGCTTGGACACCCAATAGTTGTAAGGCACAGAGGGATCATTGAGGACGCTGACACGGTCTGCTACGTACTCCTTCACCATCTTCCAAAACTTTTCTCTCCTTGTGACACTAGGCGGCGCATCAGGGTGAGGTTGCTGGCGGGGTGTCATGAAACTGTCCCAGGCCTTGGAGAGTGTCACCTTGCCTCTGTTGGAACTGCTATGTGTTCCCCTCATCTCCCCTCCTCGGTTGGCCAAGGAACTACGTACTCTGCTGCCAGCTTGTCAGCTGGAAATATTTGGAGCAATTTTTCCACAAGGACCTTCTGGTATTGCACCATTTTGCTAGTCACCTCCACCACAGGAATGAGAGATGAGAAGTTCTTTTTGTAGCAGGGGTCGAGAAGGGTGAACAACCAGTAATCGGTGTTCGCCAAAATGTGTATAACGCGAGGGTCACGGAAAAGGCAGCATAACAAAAAGTCAGCCATGTGTGCCAGAGTCCCAACAGACAGGACTTCGCTGTCCTCATCAGGTGGATGACTCTCAATCTCCTCATCCTCTTCCTCCTCTTCGGCGCCTCCACGCTGAACAGATGGAATAAACCTGCTGTGGGTACTACCATTTGTAGCGGAAGCAACCATCTCCTGCGCCTCCTCCTCATCATCATCATCCAATTCACGCTGAGAAGACAAATGGAGGGTGGTCTGGCTATAACCCTGTGTACTGTCTTCCCCCATTTCCACCTCTTCCACATGCAAAGCGTCCGCCTTCATCGTGTGCAGCGAGCGTTTCAGTAGACACAGAAGTGGGATGGTTACGCTGATAATAGCGGCATCGCCGCTCACCATCTGTGTTGATTCCTCAAAGTTACGTAAAACCTCACAGAGGTCAGACATCCATGCCCACTCGTCGCTTGTGAAGAGCGGAAGCTGACTGGACAGGCGACGACCATGTTGCAGCTGGTATTCCACTACTGCCCTCTGCTGCTCACAAAGCAAACATGTGTAACGTGGAGTTCTAGCGCGTGCTCACATCACACAACAGTCGGTGAGCGGGCAATTGCAAGCGCTGCTGCAACTACTGACTGATGGCTGACTGGTGCTGCAAGATGATAATTCAGAGGTGGAAGTGGAGGAGGAGAAGGAGGGTTGCAGCCACTAATGTAGGTGGTGGCGGAAATCCTGATGGAAGTAGGGCCCGCAATCCTTGGCGTCGGTAGCACCTGTGCCATCCCAGGGTACGACTCGCTCCCGACCTCCACAACATTCACCCAGTGTTCTGTCAGGGAAATGTAGCGTCCCTGGCCACAAGCACTTGTCTATGTGTCAGTCGTTAAGTGGACCTTCCCAATAACTACATTGGTCAGGGCACGGGTGATGTTACGGGACACATGCTGGTGTAAGACGGGGACGGCACACCAGGAAAAATTGTGGCAGCTGGGGACTGAGTCCACATGCCTCAGTGTCCACAAGCCTAAATGGCAACATTTCCAGGCCAGCAATTTGGAAAGGTACGCATTTAGTGCTATGGCCTGTGGGTGGGTGGCTGGGTATTTGCGCTTTCGTTCAAAGGCCTGGGGTATGGACATCTGTATGCTGCGCTGGGACACAGAAGTGGATGTGCTAGCTGATGGTGCTTGCGAAGGTCCAGGTGCAGGGCGGGAGGCATCCGGGCCTGAGTCTTGGACAGGGGATTGGCCAGCTTGTAACACAGGGGAAGAGGAGGCAGTGGTGTGACCCGGAGACACTAATTGTGGACCCAGGCATTCGGCCCAGCTATCAGGGTGCTTTGATGCCATGTGGCGGATCATGCTGGTGGTGGTGAGGTTGCTAGTTTTCACACCCCTGCTCATTTTGGTACGGCACAGGTTGCAAATGACAATTCTTTTATCCTCAAAAAAGCGCCAGACTGCAGAACACCTAGCCCTTGGCAAGGGAGATTGCCGCAAGGGGGTGCTCCGAGGAACAGTTGCGGGCCTTTTTGGTGTGGCCCGCCTTCTCCCTTTTGCCACCCCACTGCCTCTTCCAGCCTGTTGTGGTGCTGCGGATCCCTCCCCCTCTGTACCGCTGTCCTTGCTCGGATTGCCACCTTCCCAAGTTGGGTCAGTGATTTTATCGTCCACCACCTCCTCTTCCACTTTCTCACTCTGTTCATCCTCCTGACTTGTTGACCTAACAACAACCTCAATTATTGACAACTCTGTCTCATCCTCATCATCAACCTCTTGAGACACTAATTGCCATTGACTTATTGCCAACTGTGTCTCATCATCATCATCACTAATTTCCGTTCCCCACTGTCATTTTCTTGTGACTGTGGATGCTTAAGAGTTTGGGCATCAGTGCACATGATCTCCTCATGTCCCTCTTCAAACGGGCTTGGAGAGATGCCCAAATCAAGGAATGGCGATGAAAAGAGCTCCTCGGAATATCCGAGTGTGGGATCACTTGTTTACCAAGACTCTCCATGGTGGGAGGAAGGAGGATCAGGGTGAGAATTCTGTTGACCAGACTCTTTGCAACTGAGACTGGACTTTGTTGAAGACATAGTGGTGCTTACCTGACTGGAAGCATTATCTGCTGAAATCAAACTGGTTGCACTGGTGTGACTTCGAGAGTGGCGTCCTATGCCGCCCTGCAAACTGGGACATGAAGCTAGGTATCGTGGATGAGTGTATTTCTTGTGCTCTGGGTCTTGTGCCCAGGGTCACGGCCTCTGCGTGCACCATCAGCAGCACGGCCACTTCCCCGTCCCTTACTGCTCGCCTTCTGCATATTAAATGGTATATATGCTTGCAAGTATGTCACACGTACAGTAGCGCAGGTTTTGTAAGTGTATGTGCAAATAAATTAAACTGAATGTCACTGATATTTATGATGCGCAAACGTTATACAGGGTAATGTAACTGTCTGCAGCGGACACCATCTACGTAAAAAGTACACTGGATGTCACAGATATTTTTAGTATGTGCACACGTCAAACAGGAGATGTAGCCCAGATAATGTTGCTATCTGCAGCGTCTACGGAAAAAGTACACTGGATGTCACAGATATTTTTAGTATGCGCACACGTTAAACAGGAGATGTAGTGCAGATAATCTCACTGTCTGCAGCGTCTACGAAAAAAGTACACTGGATGTCACTGATATTTTTAGGATGCGCACACGTTAAACAGGAGATGTAGCGCAGGTAATGTAACTGTCATCTACGGAAAAAGTACACTGGATGTCACTGATATTTTTAGGCTGTCTGCAGCGGTCAAACAATTGCAAGCTATTTAGCGCAGGTTGCGCTAAAAATATATATTGCTGCCAGATACAACAATAGTCCTTGAAAAGACTTTTGGGTCTCTAACAGCAACCCTGCCTAACCAAAAAATAACATTAAATTCCCTACACTATCTGTCCCTTCTACAGCACAGCTATCCCTGACTAAGACTGTCCGAACCACGCGTCATCGGGTTCTTTTTAGCACCCAATGACGCATTCCGGCCAGCCAATCACTGTAATGGCAGTAACCAACATGGCTACGGCAGTACTTACCTGCATGTTTATTGGCTGCGTAGCGGAGAGGAGACTCGAGCATGGCGCTCGAGCACACGCGGTTTTCGGCCGAACACCGCGATGTGCCGAGCATCGCGATGTGCCGAGCCGAACTGGTGTTCGGCCGAGCATGCTCGATCATCACTATTACAGATCTTTTGATAATTATTGACACACTAACTATATAGACTAAGTATACATGCCTAGCTATAATAAATTAGCAAATAAAAAAAAATTACAGTTACATTTTAAGGCCCCTTTAAGGCCTGATGCTCGGGCCGATTATCACTAATCATTATTTGTATGTACACTCATTTGCAATAATCTGCCAGAGTAAAAGTACAGCCGAATACCCGATGAACGAGTGAAATACTCATTCATCGGCAATAGGATTGTTGTTGAGGACACCTAAATCATCATTCGCCAGCAGCAGATCATGCCGTATAAACAGCACTCTGAAGCCAGCAAACATTGATTCTGTATGGGGACGAGTGATGGCATTAGCGATCTCTGCTTCTAATACTGTGGAGAAGATCGCTTCATGTAAATGCAGCGGTCTCCTACACTCATGTGCAGGCAAATGTCGGGAAGGAACACTTTTGAGCAGTGTAAAGGGGCCTTTATCGTCTAGCTACCCCCAACAAATCTGATATTGTTCTTTGGGATACTACACCAAGGAACTGATTTGGTGGCTGATAATGATCAGCTCATTGTGTAATCCACAACAGCTTCTAACATACCCAGTACAGTCTCTGGGATGGATACACAAACACAGCCATGGATATGTATGTTGTGGTTGTATGATAGATATATCTTTATGCCTTATACACTACTCCTACATCTACGAATGCATTCTAACATAATCCATGCAGAGGTTTTTGCCTAGAGGGAAAAAATCTTTCTGGTGCGGCATTGCGCAAATGTAGCGGTATAGTGCAGTATATTATATACCTTTAGAAGAACCCTGAATAGTTTAATAATTATGGACTGTTTCACGTATATTAGTCAGAAAGAAACATTTATGAATGGCAATGACAAACAAGACATATATCCAGGGGCGTAGCTATGGGGGGTACAGAGGTAACAGTCGCGACCGGGCCCAGGAGACTGAGGGGGCCCAAAGACCCTTGTGCTGTATAAGAAGATATCAGTATTATACAAAGTGCGTGCTGGTCAAGTTACACCTCTGGCTGGAGGGAAGGGGTTAGGTGAAGAATTTAGCAATTTTTGCCTCAGGTGCACGAAGGCTATGTGCTTCCCTGCCCCTGGTCACAAAGCACTAAGGGAAGGGGGGCCTAAGCTGAACTTTTGCACCAGGGCCCATGAGCCTTTTGCACCAAGACCCCTGCATATATCCCTTTTATGAGGGATATTTTAAAAGTATATGAATAACGTCCAACAACTTCATGTATCATTCAGTCATTAAAACTTACAGTAGGTACTTTGCAGATTAATGAGTCAAGCAATATAATACCATAGAGTTTAAAATCTTCATATATACATGAAAATTGGAGCCATTTCACACGCAGTTGCCAGAATATCTTTCCCCTGGTACTTCAGCCCTGAAACTGACTATCTATGACCCTGCTCTGCTCCTCCTCTTGGCTCAATTAAACACATTATTAAAATTCCTTCTGCGTATGACCTCCTACAGCACGAATAATTCCTGATTATGCCATAAACTCTTTCAAACATAAAAGCATGAGAAACAAGGTCACTGTCTACATGTACGGAGAAGGCCAGATAAGAAAATTCACTGAATAGGAGCTCATAAGCAGATATACCCTGTACAAATGATGTGGACAGCAAGGCATGAAAATGCAACCTCCCTTCTCCACCTTTGAAGAGTGATGAATGGGCAAAATAAAAACCATAAGGAGGGCCATGTGGCCCCAGGAAAAGGAATAGTAATGGGGAGACTGATATGGACCGGGAATGGTATGCGGGTTCCTTTGTGCAAAATGGAGCTGGCCAGATGGCTGGTGATGCCAAGTAGTTTATGGAAGAGATAAGGAGATTATAGAAGGCAGTTCTTAAGATGGAAGATATGTGAAAGGGTTAGTGTTGATCAAGAAAGGCATTCAAAGCAGAATTCGGTCCGAAGTCGATCAAGAAAAACTTTGATTCGCAATGAAGTCGAATTTCCTAATGTTTCAGGTTTTCCTAAAATCACGGCTGCGCGTATTACAAAATGAAAATAAGAAGCCCGGGAATGCGAGATCACCCATAATTCCAATCACCAGCCAGTCCACAGCCCTGTGATGTCACAGCCCTATAAAACCGTGATACTGCACAGTTGCCACCATTTCACTGTGAGCTGAGCATACGGAGAGATGTTTCAAGTGCTCATGCACTAGGGACAGTGTTGCTGATAATATTGAAGAGAGAGAGTGCAGAAAGGTTGCAGGGATAGATTTTTAAGACTATAGGGAGATAGCAGGGAGACTGCAGGTTGAGTATAATCACTGTGGGCATCACGTTCTAGTGCACCGACATTCAGAGCTAATTCCTTATTTTAGTGATACCGTTACATATTAATATTCCAAAACGGTGTAATTTTTTTGCCCTGTACATATGTGTGCAGTGTAGCAAAATTTATCATAGTTAATGCCTTCTGTTAGCTGTTGCGTTACATAGTGTCAGTATGACACCACAGTTAAATACTTCATCCTGTACATCTGTGCAGTAGAATGAAATTAATTATAACGAATGCTTTCTGTTTCTGTCAGTATAGTGTTATACTGTACATTACGGCCAACAGTTGCCTTGGCCCCCCCAAAGTAATGGGCAGTGGCAATAATGATGCTGTAGCTGGCACAAGTAGCAGCAGAAGAAGGGGTGGTGGTAGTAGCAGCCACAGAAACAGACCAGAGGTGCCCCTGTCATCTAGCGTTCGTGTTTTGACCAACAATCCAGTTGTGCTGGAATGGTTGACTCTCTCTACACAATCATCTGAAGTTATATAAAATACACACAGCCAGGAATTGGAGGGTTCCTCTGACACTACGCTTTGTCGCCATGGCCCAGGAACTGCCTCTATGCACTCAACCTGTCCTGAACCTACCTCTTGCTTTCGCTGCTTCTTCTGTTAGCCAAGTAATGTTTGCCGGGAGCTCTGTTCCGCTTTTTAGTGATGATGAACTTTCTGGGGACAGTCTGCAGTTACAAAGCAGCGCCACAGATTTGGAGAAGAGGTCTGCAGACTCTTTTATAGGTGCAACTGTGAGGAGATCCCCATCTGGGGCCCCCAAGATGAGACATATGATTCTCCAATTGAATACATCTGTGATTACATTGAATAAGCTATGAGTGATATTACATGCAGTTTGTGTGACTGGCCACTAGAGGCCCTTAGTCGGGCAGCCCCCTTAGAACTAATGGAGCAAGATGTTGACAATTAATATAAAATGAAAAGTAATCTTATAGCTGCACAGGATTTGCTTTCTTATTGAAATGGACTGTTAAAAGTAGCATTTTGTTATTTTGTTGCCATGTCCTAACTTCCTGGGAAAAGCTAGAGGGGCTGGATAAAGGAAGTGGCAGGAGGGCAGAAAGTCAGCAGTTAGAGAGCAACAGATTCAGACGTGTCTGCTAAATTCTTTACCTGAGGTGTTCTGTGATCAGCCAGAGATTGAAGGCTTTATCCACAGCAATCAAGGGACGATTGTTGAGTATCTGCTGCCTGCTAAAGAGAATCTGTAGTCTTCGTTTATAATCAGGAGCTGAGGAGACCAGAGGCCTGCTTGCCCTGAGGCCAGCGTTGGATCATCCATCAAGAAAACCAAGCTACCATTCAGGCCTGCACTGGAGATCTCAGCCTCAAGCATTTTCCACTCAGTTAGTGCGCACTTTGAATGGGACTTAAGTGGGAACCTGTCACCAGTTTTATGGTGTCCTAACTAAGGGCAACATAAATAAGTAACTGATTCTCTTAGCAAAATGCTGTGTCACTTTCTTTAATTGACCCAGTCAATCTGCCAACATCTTGTATTAAAAAGCTCCAACTGATAATGATGAGTCCTGAATATTTATGAGCTCCTGACTCTCCCCGCCTACCTGCTGCTGATTTGAAAAAACGCTGGACTCACTGACAATCACGCTGGACTCAAAACAGCTCATTAGCATGCGGCATGTGGCATCTTTGTGTGTATCTTATGAGGTAACCATCTGTCACACCAGTAAGTGAATACATCTAAGGTACTTTTTAGTAGTTAATGATTGTATATAATTAGTTAGATTATAATCAAATATCCACATGACAGGTTCCCTTTAAATCCCTCCCTGCAATCAGGGTGAGGACAAGTTTTGGCGCCGTTGCAGCAGTTAAAGCTTTACTGCGACAGCAAGTGGATCCACATCCCGACTGTGGAGTTACAAATAGCCACGTGGGAGTTCATGGGAGTCTAGCTGAGGTGGGGTGGTGGGCATTACCGGCATCCGGGAGGGATAGTGTGGGATTTTTTCTGTATTTGGCCTCTGTGAGCCACAGTGCCTCTCAGCCGAGATCCCAGGTACACAGACCCCAAATTTGGTGTTGATTCCTAGTGGCTTCGGTTCTCTGTGTTTGGTTAGGAGATCCTGCCGTATTTAGCGGCATTTCGGCAAAATATAAATCCTTAAAGGTAAAGTTCCTAAATAAGGGAATTCCCAGCTGGGGTCCCACTGTGGACAATCTTTGGTTGCTAGCAACCCAGAGAGATTGTACCACCACTTCAGTACACCGGAGCACACCTCACTCGTGTACATTATATTGTATATAGTTTTCTCCTCTAGAGTCAGTAAAGTTCTTTTGGTTCACACAGCTCACTGTCCGTGCATTCATTCTTGTGTGGTTCACTGTGTCGCAACGGACTCCCTAGGGTCCACCTCTTACACAGCTACCGATGATGGAAACATATGTGGGACCACATATTGCAAGAGGTCAGGGACGTGCGCATGAGACAGGTGAGGGTGACACAAGTGACTTGCAAAGGTATGTAGATGATGATGTAGCTGATTGCACGTGAAGAGGTGGCATCATCATCGGGGGCAAGGGTGGCAGCGTGTGCGTGAGACAGCAGGGTGGTAGTGTGCCTGAGATACAGCAGGGTGGAAGCGTGACCATGTGACAGCAGGTTGGAAGCAGTGGGAGATCTTGAGCCAAACGTGGGAGGGGTACACTGTCTGCTACTCGGCAGGAACACACTGGCAGTGCACAGGTTCATAAAAGCAGTGGCAAGAATCACGCATTGCTGGTGGGGAAAATGTGATTCTCTGCAGTGTGGGAATTTTTCACCAAGTCAGTGGGGGAAGTTAGCGTGGCGGTAGGCAGGATATGTGGGCAGAAGGTGAGGCGCAACCAGGGTGATTATGTTGGCACGATGGCCCTGCGTCATTACGGGGTCCATTTTTGGTTTTGTATTTTTGTTTTTTCCTCCCAATGTTCCAATAGCCATACATTTTTACATTTTCCATTCATATAGCCATATGAAAATCTATTTTGGAGGGGAATAATTTGTACTATTGAAGGGTACCATTCAATTTACCATGTCTGTTATTGGAAAATGGGGGAGAAAAAAATCTTTGTAGGGTTAACTTGAAAAACAAGTACTATTCTGCCAAAGTGTTTGGAGTTTTGACATCATGGTATTCACATAACATAACATCTTTATTCTACGACTCAATACGAATACGGAGATACCAAACTTGTATATATTTTTTTGTTTTTCTACTTTAAAAAAATAAAAACCTTTGACAAAATCAAAATTTTCTTTCATCACCATTTTATGACAGCCATATTTTTTTATATTTCGGTCTATATAGCTATATGAGGGCTATTTTTTATGCGGGACGAAATTTAGATGTTATTGGTACCATTTTTGTGGAACGTACAACTTTTTGATCATTGTTATTCAATATTTGGAGGGGAAAAGATGACAAAAAAAACTGTGAATTATGTTTTTTTTTTTCCATGATAGCAATCAGCACTTAGGACATTTTTTTAAATACACTGCCTGTCCAAAAAAAAAGTCGCCACCAAAAAATTGCCTTTAGCTTTAATTACGTCACACATTCGCTGTGGCATTGTTTCGATAAGCTTCTGCAATGTCACAAGATTTATTTCCATCCAGTGTTGCATACATTTTTCACCAAGATATTGCATTGATGATGGCAGTCTGACTGCTGTACAAAGTTTTCTCCAGCACATTCAAAAGATTCTCAATGGGTCTCAATGGGGTTAAGGTCTGGACACTGTGGTGGCCAATCCATGTGTGAAAATGATATCTCATGCTCCCTGAACCACTCTTTCACAATTTGAGCCTGATGAATCCTGGCATTGTCATCTTGGAATATGCCAGTGCCATCAGGGAAGAAAAAATCCATTGATGGAATAACCTGGTCATTCAGTATGTTCAGGTAGTCAGATGACCTCAATCTTGGAGCACATACTGTTGCTGAACCTAGACCTGACCAACTGCAGCAACCCCAGATCATAGCACTGCCCCCACAGGCTTGTACAGTAGGCACTAGGCATGATGGGTGCATCACTTCATCTGCCTCTCTTCTTACCCTGATGCCCCCATCACTCTGGAACAGGGTAAATCTGGTCTCATCAGACCACATGACCTTCTTCCATTCAATCTTTATGCTCCCTAGCAAATTGAAAATTTTTCTGGTTTGCCTCACTGATTAGTGGTTTTCTTACATCTTACGGCTACAAAGCTGTTCAGTCACAATCCCTTGAGTTCCCTTCGCATTTTGCATGTGGAAATATTCTTACTTTCACTATTAAACATAACCCTGTTGTTTTTCTTCGATTTGATTTCACCAAACGTTTAAGTGATCGCTGATCACGATCATTCAGGATTTTTTTCCCGCCACATTTCTTCCTCGAATACGATGGGTCCCCACTATCCTTCCAGTTTTTAATAATGCGTTGGACAGTTCTTAACCCAATTTTTGTAGTTTCTGAAATCTCCTTTTCTCTGCTTGATGCATGCCAATGATTTGATCCTTCTCAAACAGACTAACATCTTTTCCACGACCACGAGATGTGTCTTTCAACATGGTTGTTTAAGAAATGAGAAGCAACTCATTGCACCAGTTGGGGTTAAATAACTTATTGCCAGCTAAAAGATAATCGTCCATGCAGCAATTATCTAATAGCAGGCTCAGAACTATTTACTTAGTTAAATCCAGATGGACAGGCAGTGTATTTTAATAGTTCAGCCATTTTTGGACTTGGTGATACCTAAGTCGGCGCCCACTGCATATAAAGCAGGCTCACTGCTGCAGCCCGCTCCATACATTCCTTCTGCCACCATGACATACGGGTATGTCATGGTGGTTGAAGGGGTTAGATACTTTACAGGTAGAAGGGGGTAGAATAACGAATTGCAATTTTCCGAAAATGGCGGCTACACGTGTGAGGACTGAGGACATGGGGCAAGGAACTCTGGAAAGGCGGGATCACCCAGATTGACATGCCTGCATGCAGCCAATTAGCAGCCAGCCAGCCCTGTTATGTCACAGCCCTATAAATACGTCAGTCATTGTAGATTCTGCCATTTTCCAGCGTTCAGAGTGCAGGGACAGACGTGTGAAGGTGCTAGGGAAAGCAAGTGGAAAAACGATTGTGGGAAAAAAAAAAGACAGAACAAAACAATTTATAAGTGCAGGGAAAGGATAGTGAGGAATCATTTCACAGCATCTTAGTGCAGGGAGAGACGTCAGAAGGTGTTAGGGACATTGATTGGAAAGTAATTTACAAGTGCAGGGAACGATTATTTGGGGATCCAAATAGTCATTAGACAGCTCTGTGTCACGGTGGGGAGTGGGGGAAAACTCCCCACCATATAGCGTAGGAAAATGGGGAAGCAGCTAGGCCTGGACACCTCCTAATGGGAGCAGGTCACCTCCTAATGCCGCCCTAATCCTGGCCCTGACTCCTAACGGTATGAGCAGACCCAGATGGTAGGTGAGCTCATACACAGGAACCTAGGACCATGAGTCGCCCTGAAGATCCCTGCAATGAGGTTAGGAACAGGAGACACGGATAAACAGGAGTCTCCACTGACCTAGCTACAAGGAAAGGGACAGCCAGTGAACAGCCACTAGATCGGCAGGTAAGAGCCCAGAAACAACATGCACTTACCTGCCGCGGCCACAAAGACGACTGGACCCCCATGCAGACAGGAAGCATGGTGGCCCCAGGCAGAGCTGCTCACCGACTTGTGATTCCCCCTCCGGGGAACCCTGACACCCCCTTCCGGAGGTTATGCGACTCACAGGGGAAAATGTCTAGCAAACATGCTGCAAGACAGACACCACATGCCAGACATGTAACGACAACTAGACATACAACAGACCCCGCACATAACCCACACCAAACATAGATACAAGGGAAGGTAAAGACATAGGGAACATAGGGGAGACATCAAGGTGACATTGATATCTAGCTAGGAGGTCCTCCCACTGGACAGATGGTATATCCAAGAAAGGAGCAGCACTCCAGCTCACACAAAGGCTGAAGGGCCACTGACCTCAGGCTCACAACACAACATATATAGAGCTAAGAGGCCACACCCAAGACACACCTAAATCCACACAAGCCAGATAATTATCCCCTCCAGCACTTGACAGTGAAGGACCCAGGAGAAAGGAGGAGCCACCTACATGCTGCAACACGATGTTGCCACAGGCAACAGCATGCACGGCAACCATGTCACAGCACACACAACAGAGGCCGTGACACTCTGTCATTCCAGCTATTTGTTATTGGGCTGCAAGTGTTATATTAAAAAGCCTTTAGAGGCTTATATCTTAGTATCTTATTCAGTACTACAAGAAAAATATATACGCATTTCACTTCTGCAGTTATTTCTGGTGAAAGGGTATAGGGGCGTATTTCAGTAAAAAAAGAAAAATATGAACGCACTGCACTGTTGCAGTTATTTCTGTTGAAAGCGTAATAGGGCGTATTTCAGTGAAAAAAGAAAAATATATACACACTGCACTGTTGCAGTTATTTCTGTTGAAAGCGTATAGGGGCGTATTTTAGTAAAAAAAGAAAAATATATACGCACTGCACTGTTGCAGTTATTTCTGTTGAAATCATATAGTTGCGTATTTCAATACTTCAAGAAATATATATACGCACTTCAATCAGATTCTTACATTTTTTTCTGGTCAAAGCGTATAGTGGCCTATTTCCGTCCAACAAGAAATATATATTCTCAGTTCACTGCTGCAGTTATTTCTGGTGAAAGCGTGTAGGGGCGTATTTCAGTACTTCAAGAAAACTATATACGCACTTCACTTTTTTATTTTTTTCTGCTCAAAGTGTATAGTGGCCAATTTCAGTGCAACAAGAAATATATATTCTCAGTGCACTGCTGCAGTGATTTCTGCTGAAAGCATATAGTTGCGTATTGCAGTACTTCAAGAAAACTATATACGCACTTCACTCTTTGAGTTTTTTCTCGTCAAAGCGTATAGGGTCGTATTTCAGTACAACAAGACAAATATATTCTCAGTTCATTTCTGCAGTTAATTGTGGTAAAAGCGTTTAGTGAACAATTTCAGTACAAAAAGAAAAATATATTTGTCGCTTTTAGGAGTGTTTTAATTTCCATGTAATTTGTTTAGTTCAGCTACAAGTATGTGAGGCAGAGAAGTGCCAGGCCATGCACAGAGGAGTGGCAGAGGCCTGAATGTTTTTGGTACAAGCAGAGGTCACAGCAGAGTAAGGGGGCGTGGCAACAGGAGTCGCAGCGAGAGGCCTGAGCTCCCGGTTTCATCTAGCGGTTGTGTCTTGACCAGCAACCCAGCGGTTCTTGATTGGTTAATTCGGTCATCCACGTCATCCCAAGTGACATCAGACACCCCCAGCCAACAGTCGGTGAGTTCGTCAGACACAACCCTTAGTTGGCATGGCCCGGGAGCAGGCCCTGTGCCCTCACCTGCCCTCAACCTGGCCTTTTCTGTTCCCTCACCGTGAGAAGTACTACATGCTCAGCTCCACTTTTCACCAAGGAAGAGCTTAGAGGACAGTTAGCAGATACTGCCCAGCCAAGATCTGGAGGAGACATCCGCCGCTTCCTCCACTAGGCGGGCAAGTAGTGATGAGAAGAGTGGCGGGAGCTTGTGTTGCGAGCGGTCAGGCTCCTGACCTAGAGACTGTTAAGGAGGACATCAGTGATGTGCAGACACTACTCAATGATGATGAAGCCGATCGCACTTTGGAGCCGGGTGAAGAAGGGGCTTCGTCATCATCAGGAGAAGAGGGTGGAAGCTTGCCCGTGAGCCAGCGGCAGAGCCAGCAAGTCGCTAGCGTGGCCAGAAGTCAGCAGGGTGGTAGCAGTTGTAGGTTGGGAGCCAAACGGGCACGAGGTAGACCACCCGCTATGCAGCAGCCTATACACTGCGTGCAGAATTATTAGGCAAATGAGTATTTTGACCACATCATCCTCTTTATGCATGTTGTCTTACTCCAAGCTGTATAGGCTCGAAAGCCTACTACCAATTAAGCATATTAGGTGATGTGCATCTCTGTAATGAGAAGGGGTGTGGTCTAATGACATCAACACCCTATATTAGGTGTGCATAATTATTAGGCAACTTCCTTTCCTTTGGCAAAATGGGTCAAAAGAAGGACTTGACAGGCTCAGAAAAGTCAAAAATAGTGAGATATCTTGCAGAGGGATGCAGCACTCTTAAAATTGCAAAGCTTCTGAAGCGTGATCATCGAACAATCAAGCGTTTCATTCAAAATAGTCAACAGGGTCGCAAGAAGCGTGTGGAAAAACCAAGGCGCAAAATAACTGCCCATGAACTGAGAAAAGTCAAGCGTGCAGCTGCCAAGATGCCACTTGCCACCAGTTTGGCCATATTTCAGAGCTGCAACATCACTGGAGTGCCCAAAAGCACAAGGTGTGCAATACTCAGAGACATGGCCAAGGTAAGAAAGGCTGAAAGACGACCACCACTGAACAAGACACACAAGCTGAAATGTCAAGACTGGGCCAAGAAATATCTCAAGACTGATTTTTCTAAGGTTTTATGGACTGATGAAATGAGAGTGAGTCTTGATGGGCCAGATGGATGGGCCCGTGGCTGGATTGGTAAAGGGCAGAGAGCTCCAGTCCGACTCAGACGCCAGCAAGATGGAGGTGGAGTACTGGTTTGGGCTGGTATCATCAAAGATGAGCTTGTGGGGCCTTTTCGGGTTGAGGATGGAGTCAAGCTCAACTCCCAGTCCTACTGCCAGTTTCTGGAAGACACCTTCTTCAAGCAGTGGTACAGGAAGAAGTCTGCATCCTTCAAGAAAAACATGATTTTCATGCAGGACAATGCTCCATCACACGCGTCCAAGTACTCCACAGCGTGGCTGGCAAGAAAGGGTATAAAAGAAGAAAATCTAATGACATGTTCACCTGATCTGAACCCCATTGAGAACCTGTGGTCCATCATCAAATGTGAGATTTACAAGGAGGGAAAACAGTACACCTCTCTGAACAGTGTCTGGGAGGCTGTGGTTGCTGCTGCACGCAATGTTGATGGTGAACAGATCAAAACACTGACAGAATCCATGGATGGCAGGCTTTTGCGTGTCCTTGCAAAGAAAGGTGGCTATATTGGTCACTGATTTGTTTTTGTTTTGTTTTTGAATGTCAGAAATGTATATTTGTGAATGTTGAGATGTTATATTGGTTTCACTGGTAAAAATAAATAATTGAAATGGGTATATATTTGTTTTTTGTTAAGTTGCCTAATAATTATGCACAGTAATAGTCACCTGCACACACATATATCCCCCTAAAATAGCTAAAACTAAAAACAAACTAAAAACTACTTCCAAAAATATTCAGCTTTGATATTAATGAGTTTTTTTGGGTTCATTGAGAACATGGTTGTTGTTCAATAATAAAATTAATCCTCAAAAATACAACTTGCCTAATAATTCTGCACTCCCTGTATGTAGAATATGTGGGCAGAAGGTGAAGCGTGGGCAGGGTGCCAATGTTGACACCAAGGCCCTGCATCAACCTATGCAGCATTGCCATAAAGTGGCCTGGGAGAACCGTGGCTCTGATGTGGTGGTCCAGCCTGCCGCAGCTACCGCTACATCACCCAGTGGCACGCACCCAGTTTCAGCCAGTCAAGGCTCCACCACCTCAACTGAAGGGAGCTGTCTGTCAATCCCATCTTCTGCTGGTCCAGATGCTCCTGCTCCTACTCCTCATCAGTCATTCCATTAGCAATCAATCACCAAAGCGATTGCCAAGAGACAGCAGTATGCGTGCACGCATCCAACGGTACAGAAGCTGACCGTGCCTCTGTCCAAGTTGCTGGTGCTGCAGTCCCTCCCTTTCCAAGTGGTAGACTCTGCACCTTTCACAGAACTGATGGCTTGTGCCGAGCTGAGGTGGAGAGTCCCAAGCTGTAATTTATTTGCGAAAAAAGGCAGTACCAGTGTCACGGATGTAGTAGGGGAGAACACCAAAAGACAACAAGAAGGAAAGGAAGACACTAGGCCTCACTGCTAGGGAAGGAAAAGGGTCACCACCTATAAAACCCTGCTCCTGGCCCTAACTCCTATCCGTATAGGCACCTCTCGATGGTAGAGATGCCCATACACAGGAACCTAGAAAAGCCCGCCTCCCTCCGACAAGGAGGCCAGGAGCCCAGCATCCAGTGCCCCGGACGGGGACTGGGACCTCCGTTCTTACTTACAAGCGCTGCCGACTAAGGAAGATCTGGCGCAGACTTACCGCTCTGAGATGGAGACCCTCAAGGGGGAGATTAAGCACCTGGGCGCCAGGGTGGAGGCCTCTGAGAAGACGCAGGAGGCGTTCCAAGACCAGCTGGAGGACCAGCATACGGTACTATCACCCCATTCTCAGCAGATCACCCACCTGCTATCTCATCTGGATGACCTCGAGAATCGCCCATCGCAGGAATAACCTGCGGATACGGGGGGTGGCAGAGTCTGTCCCCATATCTGAATTGGAGGCGACGATCCAAACCTTCTTTGGTTCTCTGCTAGGGGACTCTGTGTCTCTACCGGTGGAATTGGACCGTATTCATAGGGCCTTGGGTCCCAAATCCAATGATGCCTCCAGACCAAGGGACATAGTGTGCAGAGTGCACTTCTTCAAGATTAAGGAGGATATCTTGCGAGCGGCCAGACAGGCTGACAAACTAGAGCTAGGGGGGTCTGTTATTCAAATATTGCCGGATCTCTCCAGGCGCACTCTACAACTCCAGAGGGCGGTTAGGCCCTTACTCACCCTACTGAAGGAGAAAGACATTCTATACCGATGGGGCTATCTGTTCCAGCTGCATGCCAGGAAAGACGGCAGATCGGCGGTGTTCAGAGACCCGGAGGACCTTCCCAAGTTCCTGGAGGCATTCTCGCTTCCCCCAGTCACATTGCGGGAGTGGCCGGCAGTTCCGAGGCCTGCGCCATTGCCTCAGAGGGAGCGGTGGTCCGAGGTCTCCCCTAGGGCCTCCAAACAGAGGAAGATGCCATGACTGTGGGTCTGCTGGTTTAGGGGGCACATTAGTGGCGCAATTGCTGGTTACCCGGCCGTCCGGGAGAGAGTCAGATGATGCCCCCCTCTAGAAGGGGGTAACAGTTGGCAGGTTGCCTTGTTATGTTCTTACATGAAGAGTTGCTCAATGTCAGGGGACTCATGGGGAGCAATGTTTATATGGGGTTCTGCTTTTCCCTATGTAGCATTCAGCAAGGGTGCCATGGGGCACTAAAGGTTAACAACTGTGTGTCAGCAGCAGGATGTCTTCTTATATTTTTGCTATTTGAATCGCGTATTTTGGGATGTTTATCTGTTATATTTCATCTGGGGATGGTGGGGGGGGGGGGGCTTTTTCACCAAATGGGGCTTCCTCTTCTCCCTCTGTTCTTTGGGCAGTGGATGGGCATTCTAGTCCACCGCCTGGTGTTACTTATATGTTCTACTATTGCCTTGTATTTCGAGGGTTTACATGTATTACTTGTTAGTTTTGTGTTTCCCCCAGTGTGTCCTGTCTTCCCTTGTGTGATGTTCCTACCACACAAAGTGTGGTATCCATGCCCTTTTGTGAATATCATACTACAGCTCAATGTCTTCCATTAAGTTTTGCTCTTACAATGTTAACGGCCTGAATGAACCGGTTAAGAGGAACCAGATTTTATATAACCTCCACAAACAGAGAGTGGGAATCGCCTTTTTGAAAGAGACCCACTTTAAAACGTGGGTTCACAGTACTTATGCTGATTCTACGTCCAGGGGGGTTGCCATAGCCATTCACAAACATGTCCCGTGCACCAATCTGAATTCTTTCCAGGACGGACGGGGCCGTTATCTGTTTTTGAAAGTGAATATTGCCTCTAGATTGCTGGTTCTTGCTAACATTTATTGTCCCAACACAGGTCAGATGGGTTTTGCATATGCGGCCTTTGCGGCGTTGGAGGACTTTGCGGACTGCCTGCCGATTGTCCTGGGAGGGGACATTAATCTCCCTCTGGACGCTAAATTAGACAAGTCTTGAGGTAGGTCCTCTATCTCTTCTGGGGTGGCCCGGGGCTTCCAGAGACACCTACATTCGCTCCGTTTGGTGGACGTCTGGCGAGTTCTCCACCCTACGTTCTTCTCCCTAGCTCATAACTCGTACCACCGTCTGGACTATATATTCATTTCACACGACCTGTTGGACCTGCGCCCGACAGCGGGGATAGAACCTGTCCTCTTCTCTGATCATTCGCTGACGTGGGTTGCTTTGGGTTTGGGGGATCTCACCCGTACGAAGGGCTCTTGGAAGTTAAATGATAATGTGTTGAGGGATAGTGTATGCATGGCTGACATTAAAACGGCTATCTCGGATTTTGTGGAAGTTTACAAGTCAGACCCCTCTAGTCCTACCATTAAGTGGGATGCTTTTAAATGTGTGATTAGGGGTCAATTGATCTCACACGCATCTAGGCTAAAGAAAATGCACTCCATACAGATTGCTGAGCTGTTACAAAAACTGGTCACGTTAGAAGGGTGCCATAAAAACAGCCTTGACCTGAAGGTCTATCAGGAGCTGTGCGATGCCAGGTCTGCCTTGCGGAAACTCATTGACCAGAAATATCTAGTGGCCAGAGATAAGCTTAAACTGTTATTTTATGGACTGGGGGACAAAAGTGGCAGGCTTCTAGCGAGGACATTGCATCCGCGGATGGCCTCTGGTTATGTTCAATCCATTAACTGCAGAGTGGGAGGGAAGGTGCATGCTACCGGGGACATACTGAAGGAATTTCAGGCCTACTATGAGAATCTGTATAATCTGACGGGGAAATACGCGGACTTGGCTCCTGAACTTAAAGCTCAGAAGATCAGACAGTACTTGTCGAGGTTGAAGGGGCCAAGACTGTCGGCTGAGGAAAGGGAGGCCCTAGAGGGGGAAGTGTCTGAGCAGGAGATTCAGGGGGCTGTGAGACAGCTAGAGGTGGGTAAGTGCCCAGGCCCGGACGGGTTCACGCCACGTTTTTACAAAAAATTTCTGGACGAGGTGACAGGCCCTTTGACGGATATGTGTAATTCCATTGTGAAGGGCTCTCTTTTCCCGACGCAGGCCCTGACGGCACACATCTGTGTACTTCCTAAACAAGGGAAGGATCCTTCGGTTTGTAGTAACTACCGACCAATCTCTTTAATTAACATAGATGTAAAGATCTATGCTAAAATTCTCACTAACAGACTGAAGGTCCATATACCTTCCTTGATATACGCAGATCAAGTGGGGTTTGTCCCTGGTCGTGAATCGAGAGACAATACTATTAGATCCCTAGCACATATTGCAAGGGCTACGTCCACGAACTCGCCTTTTTGCCTTCTCTCAGTCGACGCGGAAAAGGCTTTCGATCGCGTTGACTGGGATTTTCTGAGAGAGACCCCGAGGGCATTCGGCCTTGGTCCTAACATGGTGCTAAGAATAATGGCTCTATATCATAAACTAAGAGCCCAGGTGAGGGTGAATGGTGCTTTATCATCCCCATTTGAGATCCATAATGGGACCCGGCAGGGGTGTCCTTTGTCCCCTCTGCTGTATATTCTGGTCATGGAGTTTCTGGCAAGGGCGCTTAGGGCTAACGCATCCATACGGGGTCTCTGTTTTGGATCCCTAGAATATAAGATTGCTATTTATGCAGATGACCTATTAATCTATTGCTCAGACCCGGTTATCGGCTTACCGAACATTGTGAAAGAGTTCTCTTCATTTGGGGATTTAAGTAACTTCAAGGTGAACCTCCACAAATCTGAGATCTTGAATGTCACAGTTCCGCACACTACTGTACAATCCCTGAGACAGGCTTTTCCGTTTCAATGGAAAACGGACAGCACTGGAAGTCTCGGGATGCCCCACATGTGGGGGAATGGTTGGAGACGTTCGAAAATATACATAGGATGGAGGAGTTAATAGCAGAGGATGAAGGTTGGGACCAGAAGTATATGAAATTATGGACGCCATGGCTTCTCTTTATGGGGTCTCAAGCGTTCCATGATTGGCTAGCTCGGGCCAATAATTCTCCAGATGCTCTGGAATGACTAGATGGGGTTTCATGTTAGGATACCTTCCTTGTTTGTCTCCCTACCCTTGTGTGTCTTGTGGTGTTACTGTCTTGTCACGTATGTATGTGTACTGCGGGTCAATTATTCCTGGGATTGCGGGATGCTATTCTGAATATGTCTTATAAACCATGTTCAGTAGCCTAAACGAATAATACTTTGATGTGCATTTTGCAATGTAAATGGGCATGATGTTTTATCTATTTGTGCTTTCTTCTTTAATAAAATGGATTGAACAACAATGGCAGTAATCTTATATGGACCAATAAATCTTGGTTCCAACTTCCAAGAAGGTACCTTAAGTTTAATGTTTCTTGTAGACAGCCACACAGAATCACCCACTCTCAGGTCCGGACCACTCATACGTTTCCTGTCAGCCGCACGCTTATACCTGTTGCCCATCTTTTCCAGGTTATTTTGGATTTTCCGCCAAATAGAAGACAAAGAAGAGGAAAATCGTTCCTCCTCAGGAATGCCAGAATTATGAGCACCAGAAAATGTACCAAACTGTGGATGGAACCCATATGCCCCAAAAAACGGCGACTTACCAGTGGATTCCTGTCTACGGTTATTTATAGCAAACTCTGCTAACGACAAAAATGAAGACCACTCTTCCTGATTCTCTGAAACAAAACATCTCAAGTAAGTCTCCAGATTCTGATTAGTGCGCTCCATCTGTCCGTTCAACTAAGGATGAAAAGCCGAAGAGAAGGACAATTGTACACCCAGACGAGTACAGAACGCTCTCCAGAATCTGGAAACAAACTGAGTCCCTCTATCGGACACCACATTAGAGGGAATGCCATGTAGTTTCACGATGTTGTCGACAAACACCTGCGCAAGAGTTTTAGCATTGGGTAGACTAGGTAATGCAATAAAGTGTGCCATTTTACTAAAACGATCGATAACCACCAGAATCACAGTCTTTCACGAAGAATTCGGTAAATCCGTGATAAAATCCATTGACAAATGGGTCCAAGGTCTGGACGGGATGGGCAATGGAAGCAGAGATGCGGAAGGCCGAGTATGTGCCACCTTAGCACGTGCACAGGTACCACAGGCTGACACATAGTCCTCAATACACTTATGCAACCTCGGCCACCAGAATCTGCGAGAGATGAGATCGACAGTCGATCTACTCCCAGGGTGCCCAGCAAGCACCGTACAGTGATGTTCCTCGAACACCTTGTGACGTAATTCGGAGGGAACAAACAACTTCCCCTGAGGACAAGAGTCTGGAGCATCCTCCTGTGCCTCCAACACCCTGGCCTCGAGATCAGGATAAAGAGCGGATATAACCACCCCTTCAGATAAAATGGGACTAGGGTCACCCGCCCCCAGGAAAGCTACGTGACAAAGCATCCGCCTTGACGTTCTTAACCCCAGGGCGGTAAGTGACAATGAAGTTAAATCTGGTGAAAAACAATGACCATCTGGCCTGCCTTGGGTTCAGTCGCTTAGCCGACTCCAAGTAGGCCAGATTCTTGTGATCCGTAATTACCGTAATAGGATGAATTGCTCCTTCCAACCAATGCCGCCATTCCTCGAACGCCAACTTAATGGCCAGCAATTCCCTATTCCCCACATCATAATTATTTTCAGCAGTCGAGAGTTTTTTTAGAGAAAAATGCACATGGGCGCTATTTACTGGGTGAAGGACCCTGCAACAATATTGCTCCTACCCCTACCTCAGACGCATCAATCTCAACAATAAATGGCTGAGACACGTCCGGTTTCACCAGAATAGGGGCCAAGCAAAACATTCTTTCACAGCAGAAAAGGCCTGTAATGCAGCATCAGACCAGATAGAAATATCAGCACCCTTCCTAGTCATGTCTGTTAAAGGTTTAACCACTGATGAATAGTTCAAGATAAATTTACGGTAGTAGTTGGTAAACCCCAAAAACCACATAAGCGCTTTCAGATTTTTGGGTCGATCCCAGTCCAACACGGCACGGAACTTCTCGGGATCCATATGAAAACCTGAGGATGAGAGAAGGTAACCCAGAAATTGTACTTCCTGTACAGAAAATACACACTTTTCCATCTTAGCATACAACTTATTCTCTCTTAGGATCTGCAACACCTGTCTCACATGATCCTGATGAGTCTCCATATTAGGCGAATAAATTAATATGTCATCAAGGTATACAACGACAAACCTCCCCACCATATGATGAAAGATGTCATTGACAAAGTGTTGAAAAACCGCAAGAGCATTGGCTAACCCAAAGGGCATGACCAGATTTTCAAAATGACCCTCAGGGGTATTAAATGCGGTCTTCCACTCATCCACCTCCTTGATCCTTACCAGATTATATGCCCCCCTCAGATCCAATTTAGAGAGCACCTTGGCACCGACAATCTGACTAAACAAATCCGGAATCAAAGGAAGGGGGTAAGGATCACGGACGGTAATACGATTGAGCTCACGGAAGTCCAGACATGGTCTCAGGGTACCATCCTTTTTCTTTACAAAGAAAAATCCAGCAGCCACTGGGAACTTGGATGGTCTAATATGTCCCTTTGCCAAACTCTCGGTGATATACTCTCTCATAGCCTTTCTTTCGGGTTCTGAAAGATTATACAACCGAAATTTGGGCAATTTAGCTCCGGGAATAAGATTGACGGTACAGTCATACTCCCGGTGCGGAGGCAACTCCTGATTACCACTCTCAGAAAACACATCAGAAAATTCTGAAATGAACGAGGGTACAGTTTTAGTGAGAACGATGCATTAAAAAATACAAAATAGGTAAAAAAAAAAAATCCCCAAGTAAGGAATAAATTTTATTTTTTTTTAAAATAGAAAAAAATTAATAAAATAAACATATTTGGTATTGCCCCGTCCGTGACGGGTGGCTCTATAAATATATCACATGATCCACCCAGTCCGATAAACACGATAATTTTTTTTTTAAAAACTGTGTAAAAAAAAGCCATTTTTGTTACCTTACATCACAAAAAGTGCAACACCAAGTGATCAAAAAGGTGTATGTCCCACAAAATGGTACCAATAAAACCGTCACCTCATTCCGCAAAAAATGGGCCCCTACATAAGAAAATCATTTAAAAAAGAAAAAACTATAGCTCTCAGAACATGGACACATTAAAACATTATTTTATTGTTTAAAAAATGCTATTATTGTGTAAAACTTAAATAAATAAGAAAAAAAAGTAAAAATAAATAAATAAAAACTGTGCTAAAACAATCAACTTTTTGGTCACCTTGCCTCATAAAGTGTTATAATGAATGATCAAAAAATCATATGTACCCAAAAATAGTACCAATAAAACTGGCACCTTATCCCCTAGTTTCCAAAATGGGGTCACTTTTTGGGAGTTTCTACTGTAAGGCCTCTTTCACACGACCGTGTCCGGATTAGGTCCGGATGCGTCCCCGTGCATTGCGGCAAACCTGCGCGAGTAGGTACGCAATTGCAATCAGTTTTGACTGCGATTGCGTTCCGTTGTTCAGTTTTTATCGCGCGGGTGCAATGTGTTTTGCACGCGCGTGATAAAAAACTAAATGTGGTACCCAGACCCGAACTTCTTCACAGAAGTTCAGGTTTGGGTTCAAGGTTGTGTAGATTGTATTATTTCCCCTTATAACATGGTTATAAGGGAAAATAATAGCATTCTGAATACAGAATGCATAGTACAATAGGGCTGGAGGGATTAAAAAAAAAATTAAAAAATTTAACTCACCTTAATCCACTTGTTCGCGCAGCTGACATCTCTTCTGTCTTCATCTGTGAGGAAAAGGACCTTTGATGATGTCACTATGCCCATCACATGGTCATTCACATGATCTATCACCATGGTGATGGATCATGTGATGAGCGTAGTGACGTCATCAAAGGTCCTTTTCCTCACAGATGAAGACAGAAGAGATGCCGACTGCGCGATCAAGTGGATTAAGGTGAGTTAAATTATTTATTTATTTTAACCCCTCCAGCCCTATTGTACTATGCATTCTGTATTCAGAATGCTATTATTTCCCCCATATAACCATATTATAAAGGAAAATAATAATGATCGGGTCCCCATCCTAGCAACCGTGCGTGAAAATCGCACCGCATCCGCTTGCGGATGCTTGCGATTTTCACGCAACCACATTAATTTCTATGGGGCATGCGTTACGTAAAAAACACACAAAGAGGAGCATGCCCCGATTTTCACGCAACGCACAAGTGATGCGTGAAAATCACCGCTCATGTGCACAGCCCCATAGAAATGAATGGATCCGGATTCAGTGCGGGTGTAATGCGTACCCGCACCTTTTCCCTTTCACACGGGCGAGTATTCCGCGCGAATGCGTCAGTTGAACGCATTGCACCCGCACTGAATCCCGACCCATTCATTTCTATGGGGCTGTTCACATGAGCGGTGATTTTCACGCATCACTTGTGCGGTGCGTGAAAATCGCAGCATGCTCTATTTTGTGCGTTTTTCACGTAATGCAGGCCCCATAGAAATGACTGGGGTTGCGTGAAAATCGCAAGCATCCGCAAGCAAGTGCGGATACGGTGCGATTTTCACGCACGGTTGCTAGGAGACAATCGGGATGGAGACCCGGTCATTATCATTTTCCCTTAAAACATGGTTATAAGGGAAAATAATAGCATTCTGAATACAGAATGCATAGTAAAATAGCGCTGGAGGGGTTAAAAAAAATTATAATAATTTAACTCACCTTAATCCACTTGATCGCGCAGCCGCCATCGCTTTTGTCTTCTTTCTTTGCTGTGTGCAGGAAAAGGACCTGTGGTGACGTCACTCTGGTTATCACATGATCCATCACATGATCTTTTACCATGGTGATGGATCATGTGATGGACCATGTGATGACCGGAGTGACGTCACCACAGGTCCTGTTCCTGCACACAGCAAAGAAAGAAGACAGAAGAGATGCCGGCTGCGCGATCAAGTGGATTAAGGTGAGTTAAAATTTTTATTTATTTTTTTAACCCCTCCAGCGCTATTTTACTATGCATTCTGTATTCAGAATGCTATTATTTTCCCTTATAACCATGTTATAAGGGGAAATAATACAATCTACAGAACACCGATCCGAAGCCCGAACTTCTGTGAAGAAGTTCGGGTTTGGGTACCAAACATGCGCGATTTTTCTCAATGTTTTGCACTCACGTGGAAAAATCGCACATGTTCCCGCAACGTACCCGCACCTTTTCCCGCAACGCCCGTCTGAAAGAGGCCTAAGGGTGCATCAGGGGGGCTTCAAATGGGACATGGCATCTAAAAACCAGTTCAGCAAAATCTTTCTTCTAAAAACCATCACATGGTGATGGATCATGTGACGGACCATGTGATGAGCGCAGTGATGTCACCACAGGTCCTTTTCCTCCTGGGCATCAAAGAAGAAGACAGAAGAGAAGCCGGGCTGCGCGAACAAGTAGATAAGGTGAGTTAAATTTTTATTTTTTATTTTTTTATTCCCTCCATCCCTATTTTACTAAGCATTCTGTATTAAGAATGCTATTATTTTCCCTTATAACCAAGTTATAAGGGAAAATAATAATGATTGGGTCCCCATCCCGATCGTCTCCTAGCAACCATGTGTGAAAATCGCACCGCATCCGCACTTGCTTGCGGATGCTTGTGATTTTCACGCAGCCCCATTCACTTCTATGGGGCCTGCGTTGTGTGAAAAATGCACAATATACAGCATGCTGCGATTTTCACGCAGCGCACAAGTGATGCGTGAAAATCACCGCTCATGTGCACAGTCCCAAAGAAATGAATGGGTCGGGATTCAGTGCGGGTCAATGTGGAAATCTCGCCCGTGTGAAAGAGGCCTTAGGCTATTTTTACACTAGCGTTTTTGCTGGATCCGGCATGGTTCAGTAAAATCACTTCCGTTACTGATAATACAACCGTCTGCATCCGTTATGAACGGATCCGGTTGTATTATCTTCAACATACCCAAGACGGATCCGTCATAAACCCCACTGAAAGTCAATGGGGGATGGATACGTTTTCTATCGTGTCAGATTGTGTCAGAGAAAACGGATCCGTCTCCATTGACTTACATTGTGGGTCTTGCTCCGCATCCCAGGACGGTAAGCAAACCGCAGCATGCTGTTCAGTTACATTTTGTCCCCATTGACAATCAATGGGGACAAAACTGAAGCGTTTTTTTTTTCTGGTATTGAGACCCTATGACAGATCTCAATACCAGAAAATATTAACACTAGTGTGAAAGTAGCCTTAGTTATATTCTCTATTCATTTTATGACTTTTGTTATATCAAATTATTTATCTGATTCACCTTTTAAACAGTAGTTTATATAAAAAGTTCTATAAGTCTAAATTGTAAATGTAACTATTATGTAACAAGAATTTTGAACTCTTGAACCTCCCAATTTGGAATGCTAAAAATGTTTAACTTTGCTGCACATACAGGTTAAAAGAAAATTCATAAACCACTGTCTTTATTGCAATGTCTTATTGTGATAGTATACCTTGAGATAAATTTACAGTAACTGTATACAACAGCAGCAGCCTTTTTAGGGTAACGGAGAACAATATCTGCAACAACCTTTCCCTTAGGTAAAATACTATTTCAGTTTACTTTTTTTTTTTTTTAAAGGATTCTGTCACCTCCCCCAAGAGCAATTAAGAGCATTACTACATGAGTACTGCTTGCGCTGAGTTTTAATTGCTAATATTTCTGTTGATACTCCCCCCTCTTTCCCCAGTGTGTTCCCACAAAGCCACACTGGAATACATCACGAGGAGCTCAGGAGGTCGTCCTCTCTATTTTGTGCCAGCCGCTCAGAAGGACTGTCAAAGTACTGCAGAGCTGGTTTGGAGGTGCACAGCAGGGGAATGTGGGGGAGGGGAGGGGGTAGCAACATACAAATTAGAGATCCAGACTTAGCACAAGCTGTACTAATCATGCAGTACTGGACTTAGTTGGACTTGGGGGAGGTGACAGATTCCCTTTAATTCACTGAGACATCTCTAAACTTCTTGTTAACAGTAGTAAGATTAATAATCTAAACTGCAAATAGAGGTAAAAGAAGTGATATTGCTCATTATCTTTATCTTTAGTAATCCTTTCATATAATATGGTATATCACTAGGATATTACAAAACATATTGATCCCAGAAGGTACAACTCCTTGGACCAACACCCGTTCCACAGTGGTGTTCCAGTTCACTTGCAGAGGACTGGTTGTGCTTCATTCTGGCTGCGCTACAGTTCCTTGCATAATAGCACTTCTACTCTCATCTAGCCGCTGTGCAGGTAACTGCAGCACGGAAACATTCACTTCAATAAAGCCGTGTTGCAGTCCCCTGTAAAGGAGCTGTAGTGCTTAACCAGATATGCAACTCCTTCATCATAAAGATCATTGGGCCCTTGGCTGTAGGGCCCCCACTGATCAGAAAGTGATGGTACCATATATCCTATTATCATATTTTGCCATGACCACACAGAGCAGTAGTGATTCGTTTGGGTCACAACCAGCTGCGTTCAAGATTAACTAAGTTAACTAATGAAGACCGCACTGTTTAGGCCAGGGGTGCACAACTTGCAGCCCGGGGGCAACATGCGGCCCTGATACCATTCTGTGCGTCCCCCAACCAACTGGTAACAGACATGTATATCTATGTCTTGTGGCTGCTGACAAGTATTTTTACTGTATTCCCCTATTACATGGGAGTCCTGGAAGTGTAACCAGACATTTATGGAATATACTGTATGCTCAATATGCCATAAATATAGTATTTCAGTTGGTAATACCCCTTTAAGTTTTATATTCAGCCCCTGATTGGTTCAGTCTGACATTGTGGCCCCCAGGAAGAAAAGGTTGTGCATCCTTGGGCTAGACAGTCTGAATTCTTAATTCCCGCACAGTATTGAAGGTGCCATGAAGCCTTTAAGAATTCAGACCACCTAAATAGTGTAGTCTTCATTAGTTAAATATCAGGCAGCTGTGGCCTAATTGGCTGCGCGGTTTTTTGACCGCAGGTGGCCACGGCCCAAACGCATCATGACCGTGCTGTGTGGTCATACCCTAATATTGAGAGAACCCCTTTAACCAATACTTGTAGCTGTCGCAACAACTCCTATTTTATACAATGCTCTCTTTCTCAGTTCTCTGCTTGGGGTATCTTCCTGTTCTACCTATAATTTCCCATTGGTCACTAAACTAAACAGGCTTTAGTTTTCATTATTCACCTCTCCCAGGCATCTTTACTGCTAGAAACAATACAGTGACTTTGGAAAAATAACTATATGTTTTATAACATAGTAAAACATACACATCAATACTTGACACTATTACTGGCCGCAGTGACTAAGTGGGCAACCATTTCCTGTGGGCAACCATTTCCTGTGGCCAAGACAGGACCAGGAAGTGGGGAGCGGCAAAGACAACAGCAGCAGCAGAATAGCAGTGGTGGGGACAATGAGATAAATGTATCTTTATGTTTAACCTTCCTGGACATTTTTTTTTATTTCACCCCCAGAAAACCTCTTTAATGTAAGAATGCCAAAAAAGATTTGCATGTCTCATTACTTGGTATCTTGTGTTAAGGTTATATACTTAAAAAACAAACAAACACACAAATGCTTTGTAATATTTGTCAAAAGAAACCACACATTTCTACCAGATGAATTTACGTGGAGGGCAGTAATAGAATTTATTTAATGGGTATAAAAAGTGAGGGGGTTTCACAAAAGTATTAATAAGAATGCTCGAGTGCTTGTGAGAATGGCATAGGATTCCCAAAATTCCTATGCACAATAATTTCCTTAAGAATCTTGCTCAGAACCTTTGAAAAGAAAAAATACAAGAAAAATAAGAAAAATGTACAGTGATGGAAAACAAAAATGGAAACAAGTAAGTTTAGCCACAGACAATACTAAGAACATATTCTGAATCCTGTTTGCTTTTCAGACAGCGGTAAGGTTTCATTTTTTGATGAATCCCAGGTAAAATGTAGGAAACCTCTGCAAAAGTCTTAAAGGTGGCCATAAACTTTAGATGCCTGTCAGCTTATAGCTTCCCCAACCACCTCCTATACATACTGTACATGATCGGCTAGGCTGAGAACACGCATTCTCAATAGGGAAGGAGAAGAAACCTCTTGGAGTGGTATCTCCCCAGAGAGCAAATGATTGAGCATGTTAACCATTTCTGGACTGCCCATAGACTATAAAAAAAATTAGGGAACCAGTTGTCAGTAACAAGCCCCCTTCCCTTCCCTGTAGAGAAGGCAGAGACAATTTATTATTGTTCCCGCCTTTCCCATTGCTGTATATACAGATTATTAAGCAGCCGTGACACTTCCTGCTCTAGTCCCTGTGATCATGTAATGGTGCTGGGTAACTGCAGGAGTTTCTGGGCCTTAACATACCCAGATTAGCTCTGCAGTGCAGGGGCTAAGAGACCAAAAAAAGAAGGAATGTTAAAATGCCCTTCTCCCCTCACAAATGTCTTGTATGGCCTTCTCAGGGGCACAATATGTAAAAAATAAATAAATATATACAATGTAAAATAAAATAAATGCCACCATTAGTCCATACTGCAGCTCCAAGCAATGCCCCTGGCAACCATCAAGTTTAGAAGTCTGTCAGCTTATAGCTGCCCCGACCACCCCTATACATACTGTACATGATTGTCTAGGCTGAGAACACGCATTCTCAATAGGGAAGGAGAAGAAACCTCTTGGAGTGGTATCTCCCCAGAGAGCAAAGGACTGAGCATGTTAACCATTTCTGGACTGTCCATAGACTATAAAAATGTTGGCCATTAGTCCATACTGCAGCTCCAACCAATGCCCCTGGCAACCATCAAGTTTAGAAGTCTGTCAGCTTATAGCTGCCCCGACCACCCCTATACATACTGTACATGATTTTCTAGGCTGAGAACACGCATTCTCACTAGGGAAGGAGAAGAAACCTCTTGGAGTGGTATCTCCTCAGAGAGCAAAGGACTGAGCATGTTAACCATTTCTGGACTGCCCATAGACTATAAAAATGTTGGCCATTAGTCCATACTGCAGCTCCAACCAATGCCCCTGGCAACCATAAACTATATGTCCCCATATCAAAATAATCATTATGGAGAGGGGAAAACAATTTATAAAAACTAATTTTAGTTGCACTATGTGCTACTAAAAATTAAAGTAAAAAATTTGAAAACAGACTATTTTCTGACCTTTTTTTTTTACATTTCCCTGGATATAAAAATAAAAACAAAAATGACTAAAATAAAAATGGCATCAAAATACAGCCCCATTTATTACTGAAAAATAGGATGCAAAAATTATTTAAATTATGAAACAGAATAAAAATTAAAAAAAATATTTCAAAACAATGCATACTATAAAAAAAGTGTCTTGTCATGAAGATGTCATTGGGGGAGAGTTCGGACACCTCCATAGTCTTGGATGTTTGATCGGTCCCGCTGAAATTGGCATATTCGGCCGATGTTCATCTAATGTGTATGGCCACCTTTAGACTTTATAATCATTTTGTATAATATACTGTATACTGTATTTCTCAAAGACAAACACTGTTATTGTGTCTAAACAGAATGCCTAAGCAATTACATGGTATAAGGATGTAAGAATGGCTTTACTTGACAGGAATGGTTATTATATGCTGGTTGTTTTTTTTATCTTGAATAAGTACTGTGTACACATTCAGTATGAGCAGAAAGTGATGGTGACAATGAATACTTAGGTGTGAACAATACAGCCAAAGATAGGGATGACATTAATAAAAGAGGTAATGACAATAAATACAAAGAACGTCTAAGGGGATTCTTACTGTGTGATTCGGCAATTAGTGGCTGACACATATCTTCCAGTATAGTGGATATTGCACCGCACCACGTTATTGGTGAAATCAGACTCCAAAACGCTGTACTTGGGATTGACTACTACCTAGGAGGCAAGAAATATTGATTAACACATGTATACAAATGTAAAACAACTGTCTCAAATAAAAAGCTATAACAAGATTAATTTTAGTTAACTTACCTTAAGTATATAGTTTCCTGGTTTTACTTCTGTTATATCAATCCACTGACAGTCAATGTCTGCATTGTATGTGTCATAACAGCCAGGACTTAGACCCTGAACGAGAGACACACATCGTCACTGTATGGGCAATGTATGAGAGAATGGGAAAACGAATATCGAAAGGAAATAACCTTTTAGCAAATAATTTTGAGGTAATATAACTATTTGCCAAAGATCCTGGAAACACAGGACATGGGGGATGATTTATTAAATGGTTTACACCACTTTCATGGCATAAAAAGTTGCAAATTATGGTGCACTCCATATTCGATAATTTTTTACACTTCTCGATTTTCAGAAGTGGCAAGAAAAGAGATGGAGCTTAGCAGGAGATGGATGAGCCAATCATGGCCCAAGAAATTTACTAAAATAAGCCTTTTCATAAATTCTACATATTTCACTCCAATGGATTTTAGACTAAGAATAGCATAGGAAACACAAGTCTTAGTAAATCTGCATTAACGTCCCTCACCTGAGTATGAGAGGTGCATGCATATCTCTTGAGGTTTCCAAAGTCACATGTGGTGTCCTCCAAACAGAAGCTGGCCTTATGTCCCTCTGCCACTTTCCGTCCTGTTGTGGCATCCAATAGATCATAATGACTGAATTCATCCATACTATGATAGTGTCTGGAATAGACAACTTTAAAGTCAATTTTCTCCTGTTAAATTTATACAACTTATGCAATTCAGATATATGTACCAGTATGTACCTTCTGTACCAGTTTGTAACTCGTCTTGTTCATGCTTAGTGAAATTGCCTGTATTATGTATGTATATCCCTTATCATATGTACAGGTCTATGGAATGAATGGCGATTTAATAATACATTTTATATATATATATATATATATATATATATATATATACTGTACATACATACATACACATACTACAACATGAAGTAAGCACGCATTACTGATCTTGAGCTCCATCATGAAGTATAATCAATTCTCATCCACAGCTGCTTTAAGAATTCTAGTGGTTGTTAAGTGGAATCTGTCAGCAATGTGCTGACAGACACACATGTATTTATTTGTGTTGCTCTGACCAAGGCCAGCATCTGCATTCAGTTTGCATGTTCTCCCTGTTCTCATGTGGCTTTCCCCCAGGTTTCTCCCACACTCCAGAATTCATACTCATAGACTGATTGGCTTCAAACAGGTATGGATTGGCTATACATTATACTGGGAGAAATGCCAGTGGGCCGCTTGGGTCCAGGGAAACCCCAGGAACTGTTCTCACAGGACTCCAAGTGGCCACAATTAGGCCTTCAGTCTTGTTTTAATGCACAGCCCTACACAAATCTGCATCTGTGATTAATATTGTATAATGCGGTTTGGCAGTAAATTGCAGCAAAAACATGTATGGCAGATGTCCGTACTTCAAAGATGGCAACCGCTCAGGAGCTGAGCAAGCGCATAGCACAGAAGACACCTAGAGTCAATGTCCATGATAACGCCCACCACAGATATTTAACCCTCAGATGCCATGGTCAATTGCGACCACAGCATCTGAGTGGTGAGATTCCATAAATGATGTGCTCCCTGGGACGAAACAGTTCCCCAACACTGAGACTGAGGGAGCCGTTCAGTTGCTATGGCAGCCTCAGGCATTCTGAAGGCTCTGAGGTGTGCCACAGCAAATTTCCAATGGAACCTCTGTGACAGGGCCCCATAGGAACACTGTGAATCTCTTATAGGATGCAATGTTAAGTCATTGCGGTCTCTGGGAGAAGTGATCATAAGATCTCATGTTATGTTAAGTTTATAAAAAAAAAAATTTAGATATCTGAAAATTCAACCCCCCCCCCCCCCCTTATCATAGTAAAAATAAAAAAACAAAGGTCATTGGCATCGCCACATCCCAAAATGGCCAAACTATTAAAATATAAACATATTTATCCCGTGCGGTGAAAGCTAATTCTTCATTATTTTTGTTTCTGTTGATTCACCTCCAAAAAAATTGATTAAAAAGTGATCAAAAAATAATATACACTCCAAAATGGTAGGAAAGATCGTCCAGCAAAAAATAAGTCCTCACAAAGCTTTGTAGACATAAATCTAAAAAGTTATGAGGGTCAGAATATGGCTCTGAAAAGAAAAAATGTTATTTTTTTTTCAAATTTTCATGCTTTTTTAAAACACAAGAAAAATATATAAATGTGATATTGCTGTAATCAAACTGACCCATAGAATGAAAATAGCAGGTTATTTTTACCACATATGGATTGCTGTAAGCACAAAACCCATAAAACTATGGTGGAGTTCCAATATAATGGAAAATAAAAAATAAAATGGTGCAATTAGAAAAGGACAACTTGTCCCTCCAAAAAAAAACCCCCATATGGTTATGTGAATGAAAAAAATAAATAAAAAAGTTATGGTTCTGGGAAGGCAAGGATTAAAAAAACAAAAACAGAAAATAAAATTTGGACCAGTCCTTAAGGGGTTAAGGACCTAAAGAGGTCACATAACCAGTTCACATGACATTATCACAGGTCTTCAAGTTACAGGAGCATCAAGACTGCTCTCCACTCAGGAGAAGCTGTGAAACATCTGTGTAAGTGGTGTGTGTTTATGTATGTGTGTGATATATGCTGGCTATCTGCTGTTGATCTGTAATATACATTAAGACTGCACACTACGACTTCTTTTGTCCTGTATAGAAAGGACACTGCACAGGACCACTTCTCCTGTCCTGTGTGCTGGGCGTAAAGGTCCCTTGAAATCGGAAGACAGCGCAGCAGATTATCGGGAAGGAAACGTTCCTTCCCGACAATCTGCTGCTCACTGGTGGAGGAGACCGCTGTATTTACATAAAACGATCTCCTCCAGAGTATGGGAGGAGTGATCGCTAATGCAATCGCTCTTTCTCATACTGACTCGTTGTTTGTGGACAGCAGATTGTGTTTACACAGCACAATCTGCAGCCGGCAAACAACGAATTTTGTGTACGCACAAACGATCAGATTACCCAATCAACGAGCATTTCTTAGTATCTGCTCTTATTCAGTATATATGGACACTGCACAGTACCACTTCTCCTGTCCTGTATACTGGGTGTAATTCTCAGTATCTGCTCTTATTCTGTATGTATGGACACTGCACAGTACCACTTCTCCTGTTCTGTATACTGGGTGTAATTCTCAGTATCTGAGTATCAGTTCTTATTCTATATATATAAATACTGCACAGTACCACTTCTCCTGTCCTGTATACTGGGTGTAATTCTCAGTATCTGATCTCGTTCTCTATGTATGGACACTGCACAGTACCACTTATCCTGTTCTGTATACTGGGTGTAATTCTCAGTATCTGAGTATCTGTTCTTATTCTGTATATATGGATAATGTACAGTACCACTTCTCCTGTCCTGTATACTGGGTGTAATTCCCAGTATTTGCTCTTATTCTATAGAAAATGTACAGTACCACTACTCCTGTCCTGTATATTAGGTGTAATACTCAGTATCTTCTCTTATTCTGTATATATGGATACTGCACAGTACCACTTCTCCTGTCCTGTATACTGGGTGTAATACTCAGTATCTTCTCTTATTCTGTATATATGGATACTGCACAGTACCACTTCTCCTGTCCTGTATACTGAGTGTAATTTTCAGTATCTCCTCTTATTCTGTATATATGGACACTGCACAGTACCACTTCTCTTGTCCTGTATACTGGGTGTAATTCTCAGTATCTCCTCTTATTCTGTATATATGGACACTGCACAGTACCACTTCTCCTGTCCTGTATACTGGGTGTAATTCTCAGTATCTCCTCTTATTCTGTATATATGGACACTGCACAGTACCACTTCTCCTGTCCTGTATACTGAGTGTAATTTTCAGTATCTCCTCTTATTCTGTATATATGGACACTGCACAGTACCACTTCTCTTGTCCTGTATACTGAGTGTAATTTTCAGTATCTGCTCTTATTCTGTAAATATGGACACTGCACAGTACCACTTCTCTTGTCTTGTATGCTGGGTATGGGGTCTTTTGCTTTTATAAAAAGTGATCAAAAAGTCATACACAATCCAAAGTGGTATGAATAAGGCCTCATACGGCTATGTGAACAGAAAAAATATATATATGGCTCTGGGAAGGCAGGGAGTCAAAAATAAAACACAAAAACATAAAATCGCTGGGTCCTGAAGGATTTAAGGAGGGACTGTGAGCTCTGTCAGAAAATATTAGTATTTTTTTAAAATTAAGAATTCTGGAGCATCTTTTGCAACTACTTGTGTCATTCCTCTGTTATTTCTCCTGAAAATATATAAATAAATTGGCAACTGGGGATCACATGCCAATAGGGTGTATGCATACACAGTCTGACAGAGATGTGAGGTCAGTTCTGTATTCTACTTTACATGAGAATAGATTATAATTCATAATGATGATGAGTAAGATGAGTGATCAGCAATTAGTCCAATAAACATTAAATAACTTATCCTTTTTGAAGATGGATCATTCAATTGTAATAATGCTGGTCAAACACATAGAAAAAAATAAAAAAATCTGTGAACTCTTTTCTCAGGCTGCAGCCATGACTTCTCCCCCTCTCCTAGGCTGGATATTTTTTGTCTACACAGTGATTGTGGCCATTTTGTGACAATTTGCCTTTCAGCAGCTTTAGAAAGCATATGGAGGTATGCCTTATGGTATATACTTATAGTTGGCCTGATATTTTGTTCATGGGTATAGTGTATACAGAATGTAAGTACCAAGTGTGGCCTCCATTACATCTCTACAGAGGTTGTTACCCATATTTTCCAGACTGCCAAATTCCAAATGTGCCTAGTTATGTAGTGATAAATTCCTTCATATACCTTGACCACCCTGTTGTTCAGGGCCCTGGAGAAGACTGTGCAGCTGAATTGGTGACAACATATTATGTTGCCCTGGTATCATATGATAGATGCACAGCTTATCAGGACAACATTGTGTGTATTTTATATAACTAATATGCTTGCATCACTGTACCACAGAGATTGTTACCCAGCTTTCCCAGACTGCAGAATGCCACACCAGCCTGTTTATGAATTGGTAAATCCCCAGTATTGTAGAATACCTAGCTGGATTTGCTAGAAGCCTGGAAAAGCTGAGTTAGAATCCCAGTGACAAATCCTCCATACTTTAGTATAGCGAGACAGATTTGTTATTCAAGGTGTAATGCAGATTGCTAAATACTAAGCTTACCTAAATTAATCTCTCCCCCTACTCCCAAACAGTGCCATAGCTAGGCATATTTGTCTTTCATGATCATGGGAAAGCTGGGTTACTTGCACAATGTAAGGGTCACCTGTAATCCATCTTCTCGAATACTGCTGAAGGTCAGATTTGCCAGGACAGATATGAAAAATCCTTCCTGCCTATTGCCTAAATAGGGAAACCTGACACTAAGGTATCTGGAATAGCTATGCAGCACTTTCTGTAGCTTCAGTGCCCTGGTACTGTATAGTATACCTGCACACATACAGGAGGACGTTTTGTTAGAAGCTAAGTTTTGCAATTTCCAGTGCCTTTGCAGTGCTTTGGGTGTTCATTGAAGTATATTGGCATTACGCTGCTTCGATTGTGTCCATGTTCTAGTCTCCAGAGTGTTTAAATCCGGCACTGAATGGACATGGTCACATGCACTGCTGCAGCCAATGACTGGCTTCAGCGGTGTCGTAGCAACAAATGGCATATCACCACTGAAGCCAGTCATTGGCTGCAGTGGAGCATTTGACAATGTCCATGCAGGGCCAGATGTAAACACTCTGGGGACTGGAACATGGAGGCAGCGCGAAGGACCGAAGCAGTCGGAAGCAGTTAAAGAAGAACTCCAGCAAAAAATTGTATTCTCTGACCTGGTAGAAAAGTACATGATGTAATCTGTAGTGAATGTAGTCTTCTTACCAGTGTCTGTATTTGTGAGTTATCCCCTCCCTTCTGCTTCTCGGCTGCGTCACGTGACCAGCAGTGTCAGACTCTCCAAATCACACAGCATCTTAGGTGTGGACAGGAAGCCAGTTTCTCTATGTATTCCTATGGAGCCGCAATGTCAGTCTCATAGGAATGAATAGAGAAGTAACTGACTTCCTGTCTTTTGTCAGTTGGAGATCAAAGAGTTGGTCACATGACACAGCTGAGGATTAGAAGGGAGGGGATAAGTCACTGATGAGAAGATTACATTCACTACAGATTACATCATGTACCTTTCTAGCAGGTCAGTGAATACATTTTTTTTGGGAGAAGTTCTTCTTTAAGTATGATTTTTTTTGTTCCAAGAGGCAGGCTGCAGGCATTAGATAAAAAGTAATTATGCCTGAAAAACCCCTTTGTTGCAGTCATTAGATAAAAAGTAATTATGCCTGAAAAACCCCTTTGTTGCAGTCATTAGATAAAAAGTAATTATGCCTGAAAAACCCCTTTAATCCCCACCTCTTTTCGAACTTCCTGTTTTGACTGAGCATAAGAGTCAGTCCCCAGCCAAAGATGCAGGGGTTGAGAGGAAGAAGACACTTCTCTGACTACAAGATATCCTTTTAACTACTTTCTGCAGCAGTTTGCAGATGTACATGAGAAATGAGCTAAAGACAAACTTTCCTTTTTTTTTTAGGGTTTAGTGGCCCTTTAAATGCATGAGTAAGTGGACAATTTAGACGCAATCTACTAATAACTTTGTTGCACTCACTGATGGCAGCTGTGCCACTCCCATGTCTCGCGGGGTCTTGTAGGCAAGAAATCTGCAGTTCCCTGGTTCTTCACTCTTTGTGGGAAGCGAAGCAGAACTCTAACATCATAATCTGAAGAATCTGCCGCATATGCAGAGCTGAAAAGAGAGTATAAAGAAAACAGGAGTAGTGAAAATAAGTCATATACAATAGGGTATATTTACTAATCCTTTCTTAGACAGTGTAAAAAAGGTCTATAAATATGTGCCAGATTTATCACAGTGGCTGATGCTGGATAATAAATGTGGCGCTCATTTACACTGTCTGGTCTTAGCTTATACCAGGTTTAACTTTACACCAGAATCATGCTACAAAATGTTTGTGTAATTTGGTGAATATTAAGCCACTCCCCTTTTCTGACAAAACACGCCCCTGTCCTACTAAACCACGCCTCTTGTTTTTCAGTTCTAAAAAAGACTATAAAAGTGTTTAACACTTAATAGATATGGTGCAAAGAATGTACTCACGTGCTTTGGTGTAAACTGCACTAGAATTCTAGAAGAAAGCAGACACTTTTTTATCCTCGTGAACTCCGTTATTAAGGGTGTTTATCGAAATAGGCTCAACTTGCTGCAAAAATGTACATGATATTCCCAATACGATCCACAGTCTAAAGACACATTTGCACTAGACTATTATCGGGCCAATTATTGGGAACGAATGTTCATATGAATGCTTGTTCTCGATAATTGCCCTGTGTAAAGGGGCCACCAATCAACAAGCAGTGGAGATGATTGCTGCATGTAAATGCTCTTACCTCCACTGACGAGCAGGCAGTTGTCAGAAATATCTGCCATCAGGGGAGAGTTGGGGGGGCCCATAAACATTAGATTTTGTATATTCTCCCTATGTTTACATGGGTTTCCTCCGGGTACTCTGGTCTCCTCCCGTACTCCAAAAATATACAAATAAGTAAATTGGCTTCCTATGAAACTGACCCTAGTAAGTGTTCCATATTGGGGATGAATGCCTATGTGGGAGCCACTGACTCCCTAGGGAGTCGCCCCAGCTACACAACCAACCCTGCTCCTTGAGTCCCCTATGTCAGAAAAGCGCATTACAAATGTTCGTCATTGATGGACGGCCAAACCCACCAAAATCAGTGGGATTGCTCACCAGAGATCTAATGCAGGGGTCAGCAACCTTCGACACTCCAGGTGTGGTGAAACTACGACTCCCAGCATGCACACTTGCTGTTCTCAGAACTCCCATAGGAGTGAAGGGAGCATGCTGGGAGTTGTAGTTTCCCAACAGCTGGAGTGCCGGAGGTTGCTGACCCCTGATCTAATGTGTATGTCCAGCTTTTGTAAATCAGAAGATACATACATATCTTAAAGGGGTTGTGGCAAGATTTAAACTCATCCTCCATCCATAGCATAGGGGGGAGTCTGATGGGGATGGACGTTAGACCGCGGGGGGCGTTTTTCTTTAAACATAAATGGTTATAGATATGTTCATTACTAATCTGTAATTGATGGAACAGGACAAACAGTAACTGTACTTCAACTGTTCTATCTGTCTTGAATATTGTCAGCAACTGAGTTCATAAGAGTTGCCTCAATCTCGTAGTTTGAAATGACATACAATGATTCCCATAGGCATTTTCCAAGCAGTTTAAGAATTCCTTTACCTAAAAAGGAAAAACATAATGGAGCAAGCACACTTGTGGCAGCCAAATGCTAAACGTCTAGAAGCAAACAAACACAAACATCCTGGTAAACATTGTCACAAACTGCTACAACTGACTAGACCAATTCACGCAGCAGAGATTCCGCTACAAAAATTCACATAAAATCCAAAGTCAATCCACATCCCATGCACATCAAAGGGGTTTTTATCTGGGGGTGGACAAAAATCTACATGCTACTTATTTCAGAGGAAAACACTGAGGATCAGATTAGACCCATTAAATAACAATGAGACTAATCCTTGTGCAGATCTTCTGAAATTCGAGGGTCAGTCTTAAGACCTCTGCCTCATGTGTATGGAAACATATTAAACTGTCAAAGGGTATGCTGTTTCTTAATCTGTATTTTGTACACCTTTTAACCCCTCCCTGATGCAGCAATTTTTAACTTTTTTTTGTTTTCGTTTTTTTAACTCCCGTCCTTCCGGAAACTATGGCCCCTTTCAGACAAGTGAGTTCCACACTCCGGACTCGCAGAGTGAGTATGCAGCAGCTCCCGTGCTGTAAGTGTTATCCAATACATTCTAGAACTGTAAGGGTTACATAGCATGATAAATCAATATAATGCTATGCGACCCCGTCAGTTCTGGGAGGTCAGGACGGGAGCTGCTGTATACTCATGCTCCAAGTCCGTAGAGTGGAACTCGCTCATATAAAAAGGGGCCTATATCCTTATGAAGGCTGGTTATTTTCTAATGACACCATTTAATATTGCATACAATGTTGTGAGAAGCTGGAAAATACTCCTAAAAGGGGTGGGATTGGAAAAAAACATAATTCAGACAGTTCTATGGGTTTAAGGGTTTAATTCTGAAGGTGTTCCCTATACTGTAAAAATGACATGTTAACCTCATTCTGCGAGTCCGTATGATTACAACAGTGCCACAGTTTTTATAGTTTTTCTTGTGTTTTAATACATAAAAAAATAAAAACTTAGAAAAATGTTTTTTTCTTTGTATATCCATATTCTGACCCCAATAACTTTTTTTTATATTTATATCTACAGAGATGTGTGAGGTTAAATTTTTTGGGGGTGATGAGTATTTTTAATACCATTTCGGCATGTGTATGGCATTTTGATCAAATTTTATTTATTTTTTGGGGGAGGTGAAGCGACCAAAAACAGCGAATCGGCCATTTTAATTTTTTATCCATTACGCTGTTTACCATACAGGTGCAGTGTACCACAGTTATGGCAGTGTGTCATGTAAATTGGTTTTCTGTGCGTTTCCTGCATTTATGCTGCAAAAAGGTTAAAAATGCACTTTGTCATGTACTTATGCATTTTAGCAGTAAACCTTTGCTAAGAACTGTTAATCAGTTGCTACAGTAGGTGGGGATGTGTATCTCTCCCCATAGGGATGAGGAATTAAAGGGGATCTCTGGGGAACAACAAAAAAAACAGAAAATATTGAAAAGTGAATATAAATAGACTCCTAAATACCTTTAATAATTTATATTGGCTTGTTTTGTCTAAGGGACGATCATTAGAAAAATTAAAATGGCCGCTGTCAGAGTCCCTCACATGGAATCCATCCTAATGACAGTATTTCTTTTTTCATTTTTTACACTTATTTTTAATCCCCCAGGGCACTTTAACATCCTCTAATTGCTTCTCCCATAGACTGAAATGATTTACTATTGCAGCTATGGTAAATTCACTACGTACCTATCAATCCCTGCCAGGTTCTGGTAGGAGCTTTGCTATGTCAGGCCTCGGAGCCTTCAGAAGGCCCCAGGCTGCCATAGAAACCGAACAGTTCTCGTGAGTATAGGTCTCCCAGTAATTGACTGCTCAGATTCTGTGATCACAATTCACAATGGAATATGAGGGGTTAAAAGTCTGTTATTGAGTTTATCGCTGATCACGGACTATGCCATCTGGTGTCTGCTGTGTAAAACAGCAGGTGCCTCTACCACTCTGATGGAGCAGAAATACAGAAAACCCAACTCTGATGTGAACTTAGCATCAGTGAGTCTGAAACGGGGATCACTTTTGACAATTTGTTTTGAGGCAGGGGACAGGGTGAACTCTGTTAGCCAATTTTCTATTGTTTTCAACAGCAACAAGTGGCACCAGAGTTATCTGACAACCCCGCATTGCTTCTCTCTTAAAGGGCTTATCCCACAAGTTTTAAACTATTGTTTACTCACCTATCTGCTTAACTGGAAGACTGCCTTTCCTTTCTGTGGGTGGGCAGTAGCTCATGAGGCATTCAGGCACCTGCATCTCCCAGGATGCACTACAATTAGCTCTTACTAATCCCTTCCTCCTCTGCATATAAAATAGTCCATCACATACAGTACAGCCCCAGGGGTACATATGGTATGTAATACCCCTACAGTTTTCTTCTCCGCTGTCTAGGGAGAGATACAGATACATATTTCTATGCATTTAGAAGAAGGGATGGAATGAATGAAAGGTGTCCTGACTGCTTCTCTATGCCAGCCCTGAAAGGGGAGGAGAAAGGATGCTACTGAGCATGTTAGTTCACCATTGAATGCAGGAGGTGAAGCACAAGAATAAACAGAAGGAAGAGTGGCTACCAAATAGGAAAATGTAATGTACATTAAAAACCAAACAATATTTTTATTGCATGTAAATTGCAATAATACTTCTCTTGAAATACCCTATTCACTGCATAGGAATATTTTTCAGGGTCTAATCTTTTAACATGCATGTTGTTAGGGAGATCAAAGGTGAGAGGTTTCAGCACAGTTGGTAGGTCTAAGGCCTCATGCACACGACCGTATTTTTTTGCGGTCCGCAAAACGGGGTTACGTTTTTCCGTGATCCGTGACCGTTTTTTCATCCGTGGGTCTTTCTTGATTTTTGGAGGATCCACGGACATGAAAAAAAAGTCGTTTTGGTGTCCGCCTGGCCGTGCGGAGCCAAACGGATCCGTCCTGAATTACAATGCAAGTCAATGGGGACGGATCCGTTTGACGTTGACACAATATGGTGCAATTTCAAACGGATCCGTCCCCCATTGACTTTCAATGTAAAGTCAGGAGTTAATATACCATCGGATCGGAGTTTTCTCCAATCCGATGGTATATTTTAACTTGAAGCGTCCCCATCACCATGGGAACGCCTCTATGTTAGAATATACCGTCGGATTTGAGTTACATCGTGAAACTCAAATCCGACAGTATATTCTAACACAGAGGCGTTCCCATGGTGATGGGGACGCTTCAGGTTAGAATATACTAAAAGAACTGTGTACATGACTGCCCCCTGCTGCCTGGCAGGTGCTGCCAGGCAGCAGGGGGCAGCCCCCCCCTGTAGTTAACACATTGGTGGCCAGTGTGGCCGCCCCCCCCTCCCTCCCCTGTAGTTAACTCATTGGTGGCCAGTGCGGCCGCCCCCCCCCCTCCCCTGTAGTTAACTCATTGGTGGCCAGTGGCCCCCCCCTCCCCTGTAGTTAACTCATTGGTGGCCAGTGCGGCCGGCCCCCCTCCCTCCCCTGTAGTTAACTCGTTGGTGGCCAGTGGGCCCCCCCTCCCTCCCCTGTAGTTAACTCGTTGGTGGCCAGTGGGCCTTCTCCCCTCCCTCCCCCTCCTAATTAAAATCTCCCCCCTATCATTGGTGGCAGCGGAGTGTACCGATCGGAGTCCCAGTTTAATTGCTGGGGCTCCGATCGGTAACCATGGCAACCAGGACGCTACTGCAGTCCCGGTTGCCATGGTTACTTAGCAATTTGTAGAACCATTATACTTACCTGCGAGCTGCGATGTCTGCGTCCGGCCGGGAGCTCCTCCTACTGGTAAGTGACAGGTCATGTCACTTACCAGTAGGAGGAGCTCCCGGCCGGATGCAGACATCGCAGCTCGCAGGTAAGTATAATGGTTCTACAAATTGCTAAGTAACCATGGCAACCGGGACTGCAGTAGCGTCCTGGTTGCCATGGTTACCGATCGGAGCCCCAGCGATTAAACTGGGACTCCGATCGGTACACTCCACTGCCACCAATGATAGGGGGGAGATTTTAATTAGGAGGGGGAGGGAGGGGGGGAAGGCCCACTGGCCACCGAGTTAACTACAGGGGAGGGAGCCCACTGGCCACCAACGAGTTAACTACAGGGGAGGGAGGGGGGCCCACGCGCCACCAATGAGTTAACTACAGGGGAGGGAGGGGGGCCCACTGGCCACCAATGAGTTAACTACAGGGGAGGGAGGGGGGGGGGCGGCCGCACTGGCCACCAATGAGTTAACTACAGGGGAGGGAGGGGGGCCCACTGGCCACCAATGAGTTAACTACAGGGGAGGGAGGGGGGCCCACTGGCCACCAATGAGTTAACTACAGGGGAGGGAGGAGGGGGGCGGCCGCACTGGCCACCAATGTGTTAACTACAGGGGGGGGCTGCCCCCTGCTGCCTGGCAGCACCTGCCAGGCAGCAGGGGGCAGTCATGTACACAGTTCTTTTAGTATATTCTAACCTGAAGCGTCCCCATCACCATGGGAACGCCTCTGTGTTAGAATATACTGTCGGTTCTGAGTTTTCACGAAGTGAAAACTCAGCTATGAAAAAGCTTTTATGCAGACGGATCTTCGGATCCGTCTGTATAAAAACTAACCTACGGCCACGGATCACGGACACGGATGCCAATCTTGTGTGCATCCGTGTTCTTTCACGGACCCATTGACTTGAATGGGTCCGTGAACCGTTGTCCGTCAAAAAAATAGGACAGGTCATATTTTTTTGATGGACAGGAAACACGGATCACGGTCTCGGCTGCAAAACGGTGCATTTTCCGAAAACGGAAAACGGCACAACGGCCACAGATGCACACAACGGTCATGTGCATGAGGCCTAAGTCCATGCTTGCATTAAAATTTGATCACTGGAATCAATACATGGATGCTCAACCTGCGGCCCTCCAGCTTTTGTAAAACTACAACTCCCACAATGCCCTTCTGTAGGATGATAGCTGTAGGCTGTCAGGGAATGATGGGAGTTGTAGTTTTGCAACAGCTGGAGGGCCGCAGGTTGAGCATGCCTGAATTAGTACATAAAGAAACATTTGGATTAAAGGGAAACCTTTGTATTATTTGGTCCTGACTCCTTAACACAAACAATACTAAAGAAGCACACCACAAAGCGGTTTTGTAGCAAAAGGCCTTCTAGTAAAGGTGACCACACTGTATCTCCGTGTTCTAGTGCACATCAGTAGAATCCCACCTATACTAAAAGTGGATTTTGTTGCTGGACATGGGGGAAGTAATTCATTTCAGCTTCCATTTTCCAAAGCATGCTTTGAAAATGAAAGACCTTTTTAATGTAGCAGGCTTTTCTGCTAGAGGTCTCTAGTAAATGATCATCTAAGACCCTGCAACCACTAGACGTACACCAGATAGCAATTTGTGTTCTTGAACATATTTTTGTGGTAGAAACCTCGAAAGGCAACGCTCCTCTGCTGCACAGCGAAGGGAATACAGATGAGCTCTCTGGACAAAGGTTGCAGCCTGGACATAGTTTGGATCAGGAACCAAATCAGGAAGCCCTAGAACAGAAAACAGATTTGTTATTATTTGAGGACAATAAAAACTTAGTAGGACAATCCATTTTAATTAGAAAGGTCCCAAAACAATAAGCAGATTAAAGAAGATTTGACTGCTTTGACCCCTATTGATCATGTGTAATCTCCCTAGGAACCCCTCAACAAATGTTTAATGCACCTATAGTGCCCCCACAGGAAGAATGGAGTATTACATAGTGCCTATTAATAGGCTTTCTGTATAATGTACAGACGTGCTAGATCCCCCAGACAGGGAGATGCTCTTTGTAATACATGAAAGTACTGACAACCCCCCCCCCCCTGTTAGTAAATGGGTTTACTAAACCAGACCTCTTTACCTTGGCTCTAAATTAGAAAAAATAACAATGTGTAAAGTGATATATATTTTTGTGAGCAATATCAAAAAAGGTGCTAGATCCCCATCACACTCTTTAGCACCCCTCACCCCCAGGCACAATATGTAAACCTCTACATTTTGCAAGCTTTAGAACTAATCATTTGACTAGACACATGCAGTTAACTCACCTCTACGACTCTGAGCACCACCACGAAAAACGCTCCCAACACTGGCTCTTCCTTGTTGTCCGATCTGTGATTCGCCGCCATTGCTCGGAGTACTAGCCGGACGGTTTTGTGGTTGAAAATAATCTGGCCTTTGTGCACCATAGTATCCCTCTCCCTGATTTACTCCACCATATGGTGGCAGCCTTGCATCACCACCTCCACCTGCTACTGGGTTTACTGGGTCACTTTCTACAGGGATATCACCTCCCCTGAAAAGACTGTGAGCAAAGCGCCTGTCAAGTCCATCTTGGGGGACAACTGGATTAACTGGAGCTGACTGCCGAGGGGGCAAAACTGGGGGAGCAAAATATGGTGGTTGTGCAAAAGGTGGTGAAGGCTCCTCATAGAAATCTTCATAACCTCCTCCCCAAGGAGGTTGTGCAGCATAACTACCCCCACCTCTAGAATAACCATAGCTCTCTTCATACGCCTGAGGGTTATATTCGGGCTGAGGTACAAAGGGAGGCTGTGGTCTTGGGACAAAAGACTGTCCTACAGAATTCTGGGATGACGATTGACGTGTTCTAGTACCCCCTCCTCTTCCAGCACCTGCGGAAGGAATAAAGCGACCTGTGCTGGCTGTTTCACTTCCCTCTTGCCAATTATTTGGCACTTGTCCAAAACCAAATGGGTGACGAGCATTGCCCCTGACTGTCTGAGATCCAGTGCGTGGTATGGTGGGTGCTTGGCGGCGGAGATCCACACCACTTCGACCTCCATCCAATATAACCCTAGTTCCTCCTGTGCCCTCTCCTGCAGCCTGGTATTCAGACCCTGAATTCAGCAGCCGATAATGTCTTCCACTTTCTTCCCACTGGATCATTTGTCCCCAGCCTGCCCCATCCTGACCCAGGCACAAGGAAAGTCCTGACAGACATAGACATAGTTGAGCTAGCAAAGCCATGTTGGTGTCCTCTCTTTGGTGATAAATTGAGGAATGTGGCAGTGAGGTGCCAAGCTAAACAGGTGAAATGAGGGAAGCTCGTCTTCAATGTTCACATGAACACAGACATTTTGGTGAGCACACACAGCGGTCACTGGAGTTTCCTGGCTTGAAAGGAGTTAGGGGAAAAAGTTCTTAGTAAATCTGAAAATCTGAGCGGAATCAGTGCAGAAGTAAAGCAGAAGTGGTCAGAGATAGCCAGCTGTAGGTTCCTGTCATGAAGACCAGTAACTGACTACAGGTCAAAAAAAATGATGCAGTCAGGTAAGAAGCTTCTTAAACTCTCCAGCACAGGAGGAGTTAATAGTCACATTCTTTGTTTCCCAGGTCCCATTATTCTGTTCATGTCTGCCAGTGACTTACTGAACCTTGCTGTCTGGTCAGGTTCTGTGTCCTCCTCCTCCTTATCTTACTCCTCCGTCACTCCATCCTTTCTCTGTATCCATTTCTCCTATAACTTCCTGTTTTTCCCCCTCTCTCCCACTTTTCCCTCTCTCCGCCCTCCTTTCCTTCATCACTGCCCCTTCCCAAACTTTTTCTCGTCGGTGCTGTGCAGCCCAGCTCTCCCCCTTCTTATCCCTAGTTACACAACATGGAGACTAGAATGAAGGAGGTAAAAGGAGGTTCTTCCTTCTGGAGTCAGTAATGCAGTTCCTTCTCTACTGACCAGGCAAGAATGGAGTGCTTCATGCCATTCTTAATGAGGATAGCTCTTTAATATGTGTTTTAATAAACTTTTAGAAAATAAATATTTAAAGCTACATATATATAGAAGACTGTAGAGAGTGGGCAGAATATGGTGAGCGTGCAGGCTGGCTCTTATAACTGGCTCCAGCCTCCCTGAATTTATAGTGACCTCTCTACAATGTTGTGGGCTGGAGGAGACAAGTATGCAGGCTTCCTGCTTTAATCCACTTTAGTCAACAAGCTACAATGTATAGTGGGCTGCCATCTCTTACATTAACTCACTCCATCCTCCCTGACTGTACAGTGTCCCGGCTACAATACAGCTTTTTAAAGGGGTTTTCCAGAATTTCATTGTTTTTTCTTTCTTTCTCTACTCTGCACTGTTAAAGGGGTTGTCTCATCATGAACAATGGGGGCATATCGCTAGGATATGCCCCCATTGTCTTATAGGTGCGGGTACCACCGCTGGGACCTGCACCTTTATCGAGAACGGAGCCCAGCAAGTGAAGGAGGGCGCAATGCGCATGGGCAGCCGCCCTCCTTTCATTTTCTATAGGTCCAGTGAAAATAGTCGAGCGCTGGCTCGGCTATTCCGTCTGCCCCATAGAAACGAATGGGAGCAGGGGCCATGCATGCGCGGTACACTCCCATTCACTTCTATGGGGAGTCCATCAGCCACCACCTTGAGGGGATCCATTCTCAATATAGGTGCGGGTCCCAGCGGTGGGACCCGCACCTATAAGACAATGGGGGCATATCCTAGCGATATGCCCCCATTGTCCATGATGAGACAACCCCTTTAAGGGGCAATTAACCCGAATCAGCTGTCTGCAGAAGAGGTGCTGGCTTACTTATTATCCAAGTCATGTTTCAAGGCCTGTTTAAAGGGTTGAATATTGACTCCCATATTACTGCCCATAGCTGTTGTGACACACCCATGGACACAATGTTACAGGAAATAAGAAAAAGCTGCATGGACGTGGTCATGTGACCACAGCCCAGAACTGAAGATAGGAGCAATAAAGGTAAAGTAAATACATTACAAAATTACTGCTACCTAGATAAATGATTATTTTACAGGATGCAGATTCAAACCGGAAAACCTCATTAAAGGTAAATCACAGTGTGAAGCCTAACCACTGGATAGGTGACAAATGCTAGATTGGTTGGGAAGCCCGCTGATCATCAGAACAGGTACCCAGCCCTCTGTTCCCACCTCCAGTCACATGACCTCACCTATGAAGAGGTTAAATAGAGTGGTGGTCAAGCATGCGCCGTGCCAATGTGTTCAAAGTCTGGCACTGACTGAAACAGATGAGCACTGTGCTCAGATGTTTTTGTCAGTACCAGAAATTTTGAATGGAGATGCAAGATATGGTTTGGCGCATAGAGTAGGAGATGGTGTATCAACTGTGTCCCCATTCCTGTGGTGGTTGATAAAACCCCAGGAACAGTGACAATCCATGAGGCATCATGGTGGCTCAGTGCTTTAGACAGGGCTGGGGTCCTAGGTTCAAAGCCGACCAAGGACAAAATCTGCATGACGTTTGTGTGGGTTTCCTACCACATGCCAAATACATACTGATAGGGAATCTAGATTGTGAGCTCCACTGGGGACAGCAGGGGAGATTTATCAAGACCAGCGGTTTCAACACCTGTCACCTGTGCTTCTGGAAAGTAGGCCTAATTTATGACAAGGTGCAGGTCATAAATTAGGGACATCCTCAGGCAGTCCATCCACCTAAACAGAAATCTACAGCAGCTCTGAGCTGCCGTAGATTACTGGCTTCATTCCCACCTGAAATCTGGTGTAAATTAAGATAAACTTGTCGGTGCTGCTTGGTCACACCCCCTTCCTGTCCTTGCCACTCCTCCATTCTGGAAAGCGGTGAGGGTGGTGCAAAACTGCCCTTTGTGACTTGTTTGTAAAAAGTTGTGGATAAAAAGTCGCAAGCACGTGTTTTCAACTTTTTAACATCACTCTTCTGGCACAGGGAGATGATAAATCTGCCCCAGTGAGTGATGAGAATGTCTCTAAAGCGCTGCAGAATATGTTGGTGCTATACAAGTAAGCAAAATAGTTGTCAGTCATTATTAGTTCCCTATTTCTGAAGTGTTAGAAGCATGGTGAGCATATGAGAGTCAGTAAGAACTGCTCTGGGTGTAACTAGAAAAGTTAGGGTCCTATACCAAACATTTAAATGGGTTCCCCCTGAACAAGAACATTTGTCTTCTCTCTGTCATTTTTCTGCCTTATTTCCATCAGGGATTGGGAGCCAAAACCAGGATTGGAGCCGCCACAGACAAAAGGAATTAGGGAAAGATCTGCATCTGTTCTGTGTTTAGAGCGGCACCTGGTTTTCGATCAAAATCACTGATGGAAATCACTGACCGAACACTGACGTGTGAATGAGGCATTAGTCTCTGTCCACTGAGTTGGAAGCTCTGTGGTGGAAATCTGACAAATCCCATTAAAGCCAATAGTGTCCGTGTGACAGAGCAGAACAATGGAAATAGCCAAACACAGATGTTAACAGAGCCCTACAACCTACCTAATATAACATTACTCCCAGTTATGTCGCTGTGTTCTGAGATTTTTGCCGTTATTGATCAACAGGGGACAAACTGAAGTCTGTTGTCTATTTTATGTAAGGGTCATTCATGCACATGAATGTGTTTTTTGGTCTGCAAATCGCGGATCCTCAAAAAACATATCCTGGATGAGTGCATGCCACTTTCTTTTTTTCACTTCTGTAGAAAAGTCCTATCCTTGACTGCAAAATGGGCTACGGAACAGACATACGGATGTGGACAGTACAATATGTGCTGGTTACGAAAAGTCGGGCGGCACTGTGTGAAGGTATGGGTGCGCGGTTAGCGGACGTCACTCCGGATGCTTGAATGAAGGAAGGAACCAGCACTCCTTTGTACTGCATTTATATCAGGTTTATTCGCCACTCATAGAAGATGTGAGCTCACATTGTTTTGATAAAGGCACTTGCATGTGTCGAAACGCACGTCACCTCTTCTATGAGTGGGGAATAAACCTGATATAATTGCAGTACAAAGGAGTGCCGGTTCCTTCCTTCATTCAGTACAATGTGTGCTGTCTGCATATTTTGCAGCACTATTGAAATGAGTGGGTTTGCATCCGATCTGCAAAAATTTAATCCAGAGGGGAAAAAATCTGTCTGGTTTGAAGTTGTTTGGGAGCAGCACTTATACAAGCAGACAAACAACACGAGTTTGTGGACGTTGGCGTCTTTGAGTTCAAGTGTGTGATTGTATTAAGTGTGTGACTTTAGATTAAGTGATTTGAGATTCAGCGACTTTAGGAGGAGACTACAGTAAGGCCTCATGGACACGGCCGTTGTTTTGGTCCGCACCTGAGCCTCAGTTTTGGTCCGCACCTGAGCCTCAGTTTTGGCGGCTCGGATGCGGACCCATTCACTTTAATGGGGCCGCAAAAGATGCGGACAGCACTGCTTTGCGGACAAGAATAGGCAGTTATATTAAATTGCGGAAAGCACACGGACGCCATCCGTGTTTTGCGGATTCACGGTTTGCGGACCGCAAAAAGCACAACGGTCATGTGCATGAGGCCTTAGTCAGTTGCTTTTCACTGCACTGTATTATCGTATTTTTTTTCTTTCTCTTTTCTTGTGTAATCCCCATTAGTATGTGTTCCATTATTGACAGCGCAGTCCAGTGCACATCTTGTCAAATGTATGCAGTCCTGGAACAGCCGTTTGAGGGTGCATATCGTTGTTCAAAATGTGAGCAAATTACTAATTTGGAATAGCACATTGTGTATCTAAACAAGCGACTTTTGACACTGAGAAGCGTAGGCAATTTGGAAAAGAGTTTGCTGCTCGCTGAGTAGGCACTCTATGGGGTAGATGTAGATGAGGGTGTGAGCATGGAGGCTCCCTGACACTTTTTCAAATCACTAGTCAGACCACACATGGAGTACTGTGTACAGTTCTGGGCTCCTGTGAACAAGGCAGACATAGCAGAGCTGGAGAGGGTTCAGAGGGGGCAACTAAAGTAATAACTTGAAAGGGTATATGTAGAGGGAAGGGGTATTATGCATATATAGATATATATGTTTTATAATATATACCAGGGGTACTCAACTAGTTTTATTAAAGGTCCACATATCTGGGTCTGCAGTCAGGTGAAGGTCCGAGCTGAACGCCAACAGTAAAGATGCCATGCGATCATGTGATCCATGCGCGTGGGGCGCTCTGACGTTATAGTGGAGCGCCCCGGGTAAGTCCCAGAATTAGTAATGGCCACATTAGTGCCCCAGTAAGAATAATGCCCCCAGTAAGAATAATGTCCCCATTAGTGCCCCCAGTAAGAATAATGTCCCCATTAGTGCCCCCAGTAAGAGTAATGCCCCCATTAGTGCCCCCCTTCTCTGCTTTTGCAAAAAAATAAAATAAAATTTGCATTCACCTGGCTGCGGTGAACATTCGCTGCCGACTGCACGCTCAGGACCGGTGCTCCAACGTGATGACGTCTTGTAGGTCCTGTCTTGAGCTTCTAGTCAGCAGGGAGTGCTCTCCACAGCGTGAGCAAATGGAGGTGGAGGTACCGTAATTTTATTAATTTTTTTACTAGCACAAGTTGCGGTGGAGGTAACGGCTGTACTAATGGGCGTTCCATGATGGAAGCGCTCATTAGTAAGGGTACTTACACACTTGCAGCAGGACGGATCCGACAGGCTGCTCACCCAGTCAGATCCATTTTGCCACTACTTCGCCGTGCCGCTGCTCTGTGCCCATCGACTATAATGGGGATGGGGGCAGAGCTACGGCGCAGCACGGTGAGAGGCCGCCAGACTAAAAGTACTACATGTCCGACTTTTTCGTCTGGCGGCCTCACGCCGTGCACTGCCATGCTGCACCGTAGCTCCACTCCCGCTATAGTCAATGGGGAGTGGCAGTCCGGCGAAATAGCGGCAGGACGGATCTGACAGGGTGAACAGCCTGTCGGATCCGTCCTGCCGCAAGTGTGAAAGGAGCCTAACAGTCCTTACAGGAAAATTCTGGCACCGGCAAGGGAACTAAAATACCAGCCTTGCTGGTGAACTACTGGCCGGGTGGCAACCCAAGCCACAGAACAGACATATGATAGTTTTGTTCCGCATCCAATTCCCATTATTGGGTGATTGGATGCGGCCCCTTAATTACAATGGGGCCCCAAGAGATGCAGACAGCACACTGTGTGCTGTCTGCATCTTTTTCCGCTCCATTGAAACTAAGGGGTCCGCATCCAATGCCCCAATAATGGGAATTAGATGCGGAACAAAACTATCATGGTTTGATGGGGCTTAATCACTTTATTTAATCAGGTTACCTAAAGAAGATGGCCCAGGGGAGATGGGAACATGACACTGCAGTCAGTGACGTGTTCCCGCCTCTCTGTAGCCCTCTCCACGCACCCCTTACTTTCCAAATGTGACATTTATTTCATTGGTGGCAGTGGTGATGTCCCTCCCCTCTCCAGCAGCACGTAAGTGTCCTTTGGAGCTTGAAGCTCCCTTATGTGCTGCCGCTGCTGCAGGGGAGGAGGGACCTGTGAGCGCGCTGAGGGAGAAAGCGCTGGTGCCTGCATGTGGAGGGAGCCGTCTCTCACTGCGCCCCTGGGGCAGGAGGAAGTTTGCCGGTAAGCTCCGCCTCTTGCACGTACCAGAGTGTGCAGGAGAGGAGGAGCGCTATATGTGGAGGGAGCCGGCCTGTCTCACTGCGCTCTGGGACAGGAGGAAGTGCGCCGGTAAGCTCCTCCTCCTGCACGGCACAGTGTGCAGGAGATAGTGATGGGAAGTTCGGATCTTTTAGGTGAATCGGTTCATTTGAATCAGCTCATTCGGATCAGAATCGGATCTTCGGTTCACTTGGCGAGTCAGACTGCTGAGCTGACTCGCAAGTGAACTGAAGACTCTAGGTGCCGGTGCGCATGCGCAGCTGCTGACTCAGTCAGTGACACTGCAGTGAGTCGGCTCTTCAGCTCTCTGAAGTTGAACTCGTCTCTGATTAGTATTGAGTGAGTCAGGAAGAGTGATTTTTTTTATAGTAAAGGGAAGCTGAGGCTGACGTTGGACAGGCGGACAGGAGGAAGCTGTCACTGTGGTGTGCAATGTGAATTGTTGTCTGTTGTGCATTGTTCCCCACAGTGACAACAGTCTGACACTGACAGTAGTACAACCAACCAAGTGAAGTGAAATGTGAATGCACAGGGAAAACTATGTGCTGAACTGTGTCATCTGTCCCTTCTCTTATCTCTCTGCTCCTGTCCCTTAATCTTATCACTGCTGCAACAAGAGCCGACAGCCTCAGTGTAACCTGTTCTACAGTCTGACTCTCGGCTCTTTTAACTCAATGAATCAAATGAGTCACTAACTGAGTCGGATCTTTAGATTCTTGTGACTCATTCCATTCATTTAGACTCCCTGACCCTGCACTACTCCGAGGACTCAGTCAGAGCTGCTAGTGTGCTGTGCTGGCCTCGCCCCCTCAGCTCTTGTCGGTGATTGGTTGGTGGGCAGGAAGGGGTGGGGCTGGCAGAAGCAGCTTCCACTCTAAGATCATATTACGCTCCTCCCGAGTCCCTCCCTCAGGCTCCTGCTGCCAGCGTGAGGTGAGCTGAGCGTCTCTGTCTGCATTGCTGTGTGCTGTGACTGAGCTGAGCCGGTTCAAACGGATCGGATCACTCTGAACTGAATCGATTGGAGGAGCGCTCTGAAGGATGGCCGGGGTCCGGACAACTGGCGGCCGCGGTCCGTATTTGGACCGCGGTCCGCCAGTTGAGTACCCCTGATATATACATATATATTTGCCCCTGTATGTCCAGTATATGTGCAGTGGCCAGGATACGGGTATTTAAAGTTCTGTATTTGTCGTGACGCCAATTGCAGCGTGCGCAGGGTACTACCCCAGCACCCTTCCAAGGTGTTATAACGCACGTCCCAGAATAGAAATGCCAGAGTGGTGTAATGGCCTATAATGTCTCTAATAGGGTGGTGATAATTGTGTCAATGGTGTCTCCTACCTGGGCACGGCTGGACTCCTGGCTCACTTGCAATAAATTTGAATGTAGTGATAGTAGGAGTAATAGAGGAATTTTGCAGCAGAAATGATGTCCAGACCTTTAGATGAGGTTCAAACATTTCTTTACTGAAGATAACTGGTATTCAAGCAGTAAACAGCTTTGGTCTCTGGTCCCAGCAGGTTTTAGCAATGATTTGCAGGAAATGAATGCTTCTGCTTTAAATCTGGAGCTTGCAGGATAAGTCGTCTGCTTGGTAGCTCTGTAACTGTGACAGGAATTAATCTTCTGCACTTTTCTATAACTTCTGCTTTGTAGGGACAGACTAGCTGATGAGGAATGGCTTCTCATAGGTCTCTGGACTTGACTCTCAGAAGGATTCTCAGGGGATGCTTTCTTCCTGGAACTTTGGAGGTTGTCTGTAGTTTACTGCTTCTTCATCCAGCTGAGGCTGAGGGTGCTCAGACTGGGAATATGATCAAGTTTCAGCTGAGACAAGATCCTTGCTGTCTTCTTTATGCAGGGAAATCTCCTGAATGCTATCACAAAGCCTTTCCCAACAGTGGTGGGTGGCACACTGACTCTAACTTCCTTCTCCACCCATGCTGCAGGATGTGGGCACAGCCCACTCTCCACAGAGGGAAAGCTAAGCTGGAATAATCCATTCCAGCCTAGATACACTAAACTGGGACTAGTGCCGTGCCAACGCGTTGCTGCCACCTACTGGTAACCAGGCATATTACAGGAAAAATTGTGTTTAACATGGTTTTAGATGAAGATTTGTGGAGGACATAATATAAATTATATCAGATGACAATATAAAGGCTCTTAGAAGATAGTAGCAGGGTAGAGGCGTGTAGTAACACAATTCTGGGGTGTTACATATGGGCCGAGCGTATGGGTGTGTATATATTTATATATATATATATATATATATATAAACAAAGAAAGTCCGCAGCACTCCTTGAAGTAAAAAATGTGCAGTTTATTCACACATGTCAGAAAATTGACAACGTTTCAGTTCTCTCACAGAACCTTTCTCAAGTGCCAGGTATTTCAAGGAGTGCTGCGGACTTTCTTTGTTTGTTTATCCGTCCTGTATCGAGGGACCACCGCGGGCACCGTACAACCATTCATTGCATGTGAAGGAGTGCTGCCTAACCTTTTCTATGGATCTATATACAGTATATATATAGATAGATATGCATAACCCCTGTAATGCATGTCTATGTATACTTAAGTGCTGCCCATGTATGTCCCCAGGTTGTATATTCATTCAGATGTGTGTATATATATATATATATATATAGATAGATAGATAGATATGCGCCAATTATCTATATGTATATATATATATATATATATATATATTCTTATATAAACCTAAATGTGGCCAATATTCCCCCCCAGTCACGGGTGCCCCCTCCCCAGCCGAATCTCCCTGCAGGCGCATAACGGCGCAGAGTTCCGTCAAAAGTGCTCAATGCCGGAAAAGATGATCAGTTATATCCCTATTTATTTTAAATGCAGAGCATTCCGTTCAGGATGCATCAGGATGTCTTCAGTTCAGTCTTTTTGACTGATCAGGCAAAAGATGAAACCGCAGTATGCTACGGTTTTATCTCCGGCCAAAAAAACTGAAGACTTGCCTGAATGCCATTTTTTTCCATAGAAATGTATTAGTGCATGCGCAGACCGGACAAAAGGTGAAAAAAATAAATGCCGAATCCATTTTGCCGGATGACACCGGAAAGATGGATCCGGCATTTCAATGCATTTTTCTGACTGATCAGGTATTTTTAAGACTGATCAGGATCCTAATCAGTATTACAAATGCCATCAGTTGGCATATGTTTTGCCGGATCTGGCAGGCAGTTCTGGCGACGGAACTGCTTGCCAGATCACTCTGCCGCAAGTGTGAAAGTAGCCTTAGAAAGGATTTATTGCATAAATAGGTGAAGTTATCAATAGATGACTCACGCCTATTTATGAATATTAATTATTGAGATTACCCAAATATCAATAATTAATACTTCCTTTAACAGTGGACTACAGTACCCAGAAAGATTATCAAAATGAGGGTTATTCAGTTTAGAAAAAAGACGACTGAGGGGAGATCTAATTACTATGTATAAATATATCAGGGGTCAGTACAGAGATCTCTCCCATCATGTATTTATCCCCAGGATTGTGACTGTGACGAGGGGACATCCTCTGCGTCTGGAGGAAAGAAAGTTTGTACACAAACATAGAAGAGGGTTCTTTACGGTAAGAGCAGTGAGACTACGGAACTCTCTGCCTGAGGAGGTGGTGATGGTGAGTACAATAAAGGATTTCAAGAGGGGCCTGGATGTATTTCTGGAGTGTAATAATATTACAGGTTATAGTTTCTAGCAGTGGCGTAACTACCGGGGAAGCAGGGGAAGCGGCTGCTTCGGGGCCCGGGCTGACAAGGGGCCCGGCGCCCGACAGCGTGTCAGTCAAGTTTAATCTTTTTTATTTTTTATGCAAATTACCTTCCTAACATGCCACATGTGTGACACTTTTTTGCAGCCTAGGTGCGCAAAGGGGCCCAAATTCCAATGAGTATCTTTATGATTTCACATGGCATTTTTTACGCATTTGGATTCCAAACTACTTCTCACGCTTTAGGGCCCCTAAAATGCCAGGGCAGTATAAATACCCCACAAGTGACCCCATTTTGGAAAGAAGATACCCCAAGGTATTCCGTGAGGGGCATGGCGAGTTCCTAGAATATATTTTTTGGCACAAGTTAGCGGAAAATGCTAATTATTTTTTTTCCTTACAAAGTCTCATATTCCACCAACCTGTGACAAAAAATTTAATTTCACATGAACTCGCCATGCCCCTCACGAAATACCTTGGGGTGTCTTCTTTCCAAAATGGGGTCACTTGTGGGGTATTTATACTGCACTGGCATTTTAGGGGACCTAAAGCGTGAGAAGTAGTTTGGAATCCAAATGCGTAAAAAATGCCCTATGAAATCCTAAAGATACTCATTGGAATTTGGGCCCCTTTGTGCACCTAGGCTGCAAAAAAGTGTCACACATGTGGTATTGCCGTACTCAGGAGAAGTAGGGCAATGTGTTTTGGGGTGTCTTTTTATATATACCCATGCTGGGTGAGAGAAATATCTCTGTAAAAGACAACTTTTCCCATTTTTTTATACAAAGTTGTCAATTTACAGAGATATTTCTCTCACCCAGCATGGGTATATGTAAAAAGACACCCCAAAACACATTGCCCTACTCTCCTGAGTACGGCGATATCACATGTGTGACACTTTTTTGCAGCCTAGGTGCGCAAAGGGGCCCAAATTCCAATGAGTACCTTTTAGGAGGGTATTTTTTAGACATTTGGATTCCAGACTTCTTCTCACGCTTTAGGGCCCCTTCTTTCCCAAATGGGGTCATTTGTGGGGTGTTTGTACTGCCCTGGCATTTGAGGGTCTCCACAATCATTACATGTATGGCCAGCATTAGGAGTTTCTGCTATTCTCCTTATATTGAGCATACGGGTAATGAGATAATTTTTTTTCGTTCAGCTTCTGGGCTGAAAGAAAAAATGAACGGCACAGATTTCTTCATTCGTATCGATCAATGTGGATGAAAAAATCTCTGCCAGAAAAATGTGCAAAAAAAAGGAGGGGAAAGGCATCTGCCAGGACTCAGCCCGTATGCCCTGGCAAACCCGATTTCTCCATTCACATCAATCGATGTGGATGTGCAATGAGCAGGACACTGGGTCAGTGGGGATGCTATGCAGTGGGTCAGTTTAGTGTAATAGTTTGTGACGCCAATTGCAGCTTGCGCAGGTACTGTAGCAGGGCCCTTTAAGATGTAATAGCTCATGTACCAGGTGAGGAATGCCAGAGGGGGATAATGTCTCTGTGTGGTAGATATGGTAGTGTCAACGGTGTCTCCTACCTGTAGTACGGCTGGACTCCTGTATCCTGGCTCACATGCAATAAACTGAGTATGGTCAGTAGGAGTAATTGAGGAATAATTGAGATCCAAACAGGTAATGGGATCCAACTTGTCTTTACTTAGTGGTTTGCAGCTTTGATCCATACAGTTACAGCAATGTTCTAGGATCCCAGCAGGTATTGGCAATATGTGGCAGGAATTTATATCTATTCTGCTTCTTGTACATACGCCTAGTAGAATCTGGCAGGTATCTATCTTCTGCTCTGTCTTTAGTCTGCTTAGTTTTGGTCTGACTAGCGGAAGAGGTATTTAGCTTCTCTTTGTCTTTGGATCTGTACTTACAGGACTGCTCGCAGGGTATGGTGTTGTCTTCCTGGAGATCTATAGTGCTGTAGATGGCTGCTTTCTTTGTCCACCAGCTTAGGTAGATGACTCAGGCTGGGAAGGGTGATCTTGGGCCTCAGCCGAGGCGTGGATCCTAGGTTGGGATCCCTGTTTTCTGGGAGCTATTACTAACACAGTATACCCCAGCAGGGGGGCTGGTTACTCTGACTAGAACTTTCCTAGCTCCCCCTGAAGTAGGATGTGGGAACATTCCACTCCTCCTCAGAAAGGGGGGAGCTAGCCTGGAATGAACTATTCCAGTCTAGATACTTAACTGGCTATGACCTGCTACATACTGCTGCCACCTGCTGGTGTACATTTGGAATTACAGCAAATATTATGAAACAGACATGGAAAATACATATATTGGCAATGCAAAGGTATATTACACCAGATGGAAATACACATGTACACCTAACATTATGAAGCAGGGTTAAAGAAGAAGTTTTAGTGACATACTTCAGGATGTTATAGATGAATAAATCATTGCCGGAATTTTATTTTAATTTTTTTTATATACAAAGTGTTTGCCAAAGCATATGAACACCGCCTCTCAGCTCATAAGCCCCGGCAAATGTATCTTTTTTACTGCAGAGGAGAAATCTCATCTTGCAGCGCCGCATACACTGACTTTTGTGTAATCTGACAGCAGCGCAATGCTTCTGTCAGAATGCACATCAGTGCTGCAGCTCGTTCATCGGTTGGTCCACCTAGAAGGTAAAAAAAAAAAAAAAAAAAAAACTTTATATAACATTTGAAACAGAACATTAACTTTTATAAACTTTATTGAACTTTTGGAACATGAACTTTTTTGCTTACCTGCGATTTTTTATTTTTTTTTACCTTTATAGGACAAACCTCTCCTTCCCTATGGGACAATGTGCAAAGCGCAAATCGCCCAGAGATGTGGCGAAGTACATTATGCACTTTGTCCCAGGTGAAAGGAGAGGTTTGCAGCAGCTCTATCTGAAAGGGCCCTAAGACCCCTGTGTGCCTGTCCTGTGTCACGCAAACCCTATACTAAGTGTACCTGTGTGTGGTACTTCCGGAAACACTCCCCTAAGCATAGGGCAGGGTGGTCAGGGCAGTCAGGACAGAAATAGCCGGTGTCACGCCTTATTCCACTCCTGCTACAGACACGACATCTTTTTCGGAGTGGCGCTTGGTTTGAGGTACCAGCAATGACATTGGGGAAATGTCGCTCGTGTAGACGGCTCACTACACTGGTGGTTGGGGCCACGGAACCTCCTGTATACAGGAGGTTCTCGATGATCTCTTCCTGAAATTTGAGGAAGGATCTTGTTCTCCAAGCCTTACTGTAGAGAACAAAACTATTGTACATAGCCAATTGAATTAGGTATACAGACACCTTCTTATACCAGCGTCTGGTCCTGCGGGACACTAAATAGGGAGCCAACATCTGGTCATTGAAGTCCACCCCTCCCATGAGCAAATTATAGTCGTGGACCGAGAGGGGCTTTTCAATGACACTGGTTGCCCGTTCAATTTGGATTGTCGTGTCTGCGTGAATGGAGGAGAGCATGTAAACGTCACGCTTGTCTCTCCATTTCACTGCGAGCAGTTCTTCGTTACACAAAGCAGCCCTCTCCCCCCTTGCAAGACGGGTGGTAACGAGCCGTTGGGGGAAGCACAGCAGCCAATCTGTTCTAGAAACAAATGCCTGAAGAAGGGCACACTTGTGTAGAAATTGTCCACATAAAAGTGGTACCCCTTGCCAAATAAGGGTGACACCAAGTCCCAGACTGTCTTCCCACTGCTCCCCAGGTAGTCAGGGCAACCGACCAGCTCCAGGGTCTGATCTTTACCACATAATGGTAAAAGTTGAGCTCACCTGCATCTGCAGTTTGAAAGGTGCGCGGAAGGGATGAGACCCCGATTTGACAAACTTGAAGTAAAAGAAAATCCAGCACCTTGTATCTTTGCTTGACGGTGTTTATTCCACAATCCAAAATGTAAGCGGTAACGGAACCTTCAAAATACAAGCCCCAATGCGGTCTACATGTTTCGAACCAGATGGTTCTTAATCATGACCTCCACAATAAATCTCCAACGGGTTGGAAATTTATTGTGGAGGTCATGATTAAGAACCATCTGGTTCGAAACATGTAGACCGCATTGGGGCTTGTATTTTGAAGGTTCCGTTACCGCTTACATTTTGGATTGTGGAATAAACACCGTCAAGCAAAGATACGAGGTGCTGGATTTTCTTTTACTTCAAGTCTGATCTTTACCCTCATAGACACAAAATTTGTGCGTATAGCCTGTGGCCCTTTCACAGAGCTTATACAATTTGACCCCATACAGGGCGCGCTTGCTTGGGATGTATTGCTTGAAGCCAAGGCGCCCAATAAAATGTATCAGGGACTCGTCTATGCAGATGTTTTGCTCAGGGGTATATAAATCTGCAAATATGGTGTTAAAGTGGTCTATGAGGGGCCGAATTTTGTGGAGCCGGTCAAAAGCTGGGTGGCCTTTGGGACGAGAGGTGCTATTATCACTAAAGTGCAGGAAACGCAGGATGGTCTCAAATCGTGTCCTGGACGTGGCAGTAGAGAACATGGGCATGTGATGAATTGGGTTCGTGGACCAATATGACCGCAATTCATGCTTTTTTGTCAGGCCCATGTTGAGGAGAAGGCCCAGAAAAGTTTTAAATTCGGAAACTTGGACGGGTTTCCACCGGAAAGACTGGGCATAAAAGCTTCCCGGGTTGGCGGCTATAAATTGAGTGGCATACCGGTTTGTTTCTGCCACGACTAAGTCAAAGAGCTCCGCAGTGAAGAACAGCTCAAAAAACCCCAGTGCCGATCCGATCTGAGCTGTCTCAACCCGAACTACAGACTGGCCGGTGAAAGGGGGAACTACTGGTGCGGCTGAAGATGGGGCCGGCCAATCAGGGTTTGCCAGCACCTCAAGGACTCTAGGGGCTCTACGGGCCTGTCTGTGCGGTGGCTGCGATGAGGGAACTACTGCACGTGCCACCGTACCAGCTTCAACTGCCCTTCTGGTGCTCGCCACTTCACCATGTTCTACGGCAGTGCTGGTACTAGGTCCAGGATGGGCTGCGCTGCTGGTGTATGCCTCACCACGTAATCCGACAGCGCCAGCCCCACTCTGCTGCCCTTGAAGCGGATCCTGCGCAACCTGTGGTCTAGCAACATGGGGCCGGGTACGCCTGGTGGTATCAGGGACCTCAACCTCATCGTCCGAACTTTGGGTCAGACTGCCACTGCTTTCTACAGGTTCGTATTCTGACCCGCTGGATTCGTCAGATGAGGGTTCCCATTCCTCATCCGACTGGGTCAGAAGCCTGTAGGCCTCTTCAGAAGAATACCCCTTACTTGCCATTTGGTCAACTAAATTTAGGGGGTATTCCCTGAGACTACCCAAGAAAAAAAGCAAGCCTGTCTTACAAATGGGAGGCTAGCGAAGTACAGGAAGCCGCTGCGATTGATAAAAAATATCATAACTGATTTTTTTATTGCCACAGCGCTTGTGTAGTGATTGTGCAGTGATAAAAAAAAAATTTTTTGTCACTGCGGCAGGGCGGGCGTGGGTGAACGCACGTGTGGGCAACCGATAAGGCCTGATCGGGCAAACACTGCGTTTTGGGTGGAGGGCGAGCTAAGGTGACACTAATACTATTATAGATCTGACTGTGATCAGTTCTGATCACTTACAGATACTATAAAGTACTAATGCTGATTAGCGATACGCTAATCAGCGAATCAGTGACTGCGGTGCAGTGCGGTGGGCTGGGCGCTAACTGAAGCTACCTACCAAAGGGGCCTAAACTAATCTAAACCTAACAGTCAATACTGGTGGGGAAAAAAAAGTGACAGTTTACACTGATCACTTTTTTCCCTTTCACTAGTGATTGACAGGGGTGATCAAGGGGTTAATTGGGGTGATGGGGGGGTGATCTGGGGCTAAATGTGTTGTGCTTGGTGTACTCACAGTGATCTGTGCTCTCTGCTGGGACCAACCGACGAAAAGGAACCAGCAGAGAGCACAGAAGCCATTTAACACATTATATTTATAAATATAATGTGTTAAATGGCGGTGATCATTGGCTGGCGGGCTGGTGACGAACTTCTCCTGCGACTTTTCCCGGCCCGCACTGTGCATGTGCAGGCCGGCTATGCGCGTTATCTCGCGTCTCGCGAGATGACGCGCCGATGCGTCTACGAGGAACAAACCGACCGCCCGCAGGACGCATCCCTGCGTTAGGCGGTCGGGAGGCGGTTAAGGAAAGATTGCGGCACGGCGGGGGTTAATTTTCGCAACGCCGGGGGGGTCATGTGACCCCCCCCCCCCGTATCGGCGATCACCGCAAACCGCAGGTCAATTCAGACCTGCGGTTTGCGGCTTTACCTGCGGTTTGCGGCGGCGATCGGGCGTGCCATCGGGTCCCCATGCGGCTGTAGGGGGGACCCGATGGCATGGAAGGCAGCGCGATGTCTAAGGAAGGCATCGCGCTGCCTTCCGGTGACCAGCCTGTGAGATCCAGCCCCCTGGATCTCACAGGCCGGAAGCTGTATGAGTAATAGAGATGTCCCAAACTATTCGCCGGCGAACATCGCTTGTTCGTTTTCACCGCGGCGGGCGAACATATGCGATGTTCGGTCCGCCCCCTATACGTCATCATTGAGCAAACTTTGACCCTGTACCTCACAGTCAGCAGACACATTCCAGCCAATCAGCATACCCTCCCTCCCAGACCCTCCCACCTCCTATCAAAAAGCAAGGACAGCATCCATCTTAGATTCATTCTGGAGCTGTAGTGTTAGTTAGAGCAGGGAGAGTGCTGCTGCTGCTGAATTAATCGGGAAATCGTTAACTAGGCCAGTGTTCTGGGTCCACTCCAGTCCTCAAAGACACATCTGCTGTAAGGACAGCATCCTGACAGCACCCCAAAAAGCCCTTTTTAGGGCTAGTACATAAGTCTGCTTTTTTTTATATTTTTTATATATACACTCACCTAAAGAATTATTAGGAACACCATGCTAATACGGTGTTGGACCTCCTTTTGCCTTCAGAACTGCCTTAATTCTACGTGGCATTGATTCAACAAGGTGCTGATAGCATTCTTTAGAAATGTTGGCCCATATTGATAAGATAGCATCTTGCAGTTGATGGAGATTTGAGGGATGCACATCCAGGGCACGAAGCTCCCGTTCCACCACATCCCAAAGATGCTCTATTGGGTTGAGATCTGGTGACTGTGGGGGCCATTTTAGTACAGTGAACTCATTGTCATGTTCAAGAAACCAATTTGAAATGATTCGAGCTTTGTGACATGGTGCATTATCCTGCTGGAAGTAGCCATGAGAGGATGGATACATGTTCTCATTCTGTTTACGCCAAATTCGGACTCTACTATTTAAATGTCTCAACAGAAATCGAGACTCATCAAACCAGGCAACATTTTTCCACTCTTCAACAGTCCAATTTTGGTGAGCTCGTGCAAATTGTAGCCTCTTTTTCCTATTTGTAGTGGAGATGAGTGGTACCCGGTGGGGTCTTCTGCTGTTGTAGCCCATCCGCCTCAAGGTTGTGCGTGTTGTGGCTTCACAAATGCTTTGCTGCATACCTCGGTTGTAACGAGTGGTTATTTCAGTCAACGTTGCTCTTCTATCAGCTTGAATCAGTCGGCCCATTCTCCTCTGACCTCTAGCATCCACAAGGCATTTTTGCCCACAGGACTGCCGCATACTGGATGTTTTTCCCTTTTCACACCATTCTTTGTAAACCCTAGAAATGGTTGTGTGTGAAAATCCCAGTAACTGAGCAGATTGTGAAATACTCAGACCGGCCCGTCTGGCACCAACAACCATGCCACGCTCAAAATTGCTTAAATCACCTTTCTTTCCCATTCTGAGATTCAGTTTGGAGTTCAGGAGATTGTCTTGACCAGGACCACACCCCTAAATGCATTGAAGCAACTGCCATGTGATTGGTTGACTAGATAATTGCATTAATGAGAAATAGAACAGGTGTTCCTAATAATTCTTTAGGTGAGTGTATATATATTACAGTTGCCTGCCCGTGTGTGAGAGGCCACAGGCCCACAGACTGTACTGTGTGCACACCACTCATATCGGGTGGCACAGTACCTTGCAGATAAAAAAGTCATTTAATTTTTTCTCTGTAATATAATTGCAGTTGCCTGCCAGTGTGTGTCAGGCTCACTGACTGTACTGTGCCCACTACTCATATCGGGTGGCACAGTACCTTGCAGGTAAAAAAGTCATTTAATTTTTTCTCTATAATATAATTGCAGTTGCCTGCCAGTGAGTGCCAGGCCCACAGACTGTACTGTGCCCACTGCCCACCACTCATATCGGGTGGCACAGTACCTTGCAGATAAAAAAGTCATAAAATTTTTACCCTTTAATATAATTGCAGTTGCCTGCCAGTGTGTGTCAGGCCCACTGACTATACTGTGCCCATTGCCAATGCCCACCACTCATATCGGGTGGCACAGTACCTTGCAGATAAAAAAAGTCATTTCATTTTTACCCTTTAATATAATTGCAGTTGCCTGCAATTGTGTGTCAGGCCCACTGACTGTACTGTGCCCACTGCCAGTGCCCACCACTCATATCGGGTGGCACAGTACCTTGCAGATAAAAAAGACATAATTTTTTTTAACTGTAATATAATTGCAGTTGCCTGCCAGTGTGTGTCAGGCCCACTGACTGTACTGTGCCCACTGCCAAAGCCCACCACTCATATCGGGTGGCACAGTACCTTGCAGATAAAAAAGTCATTTAATTTTTTCTCTGTAATATAATTGCAGTTGCCTGCCAGTGTGTGTCAGGCCCACTGACTGTACTGTGCCCACTGCCAGTGCCCACCACTCATATCGGGTGGCACAGTACCTTGCAGATAAAAAAAGTCATTAAATGTTTTCTCTGTAATATAATTGCAGTTGCCTGCCAGTGAGTGTCAGGCCCACAGACTGTACTGTGCCCACTGCCCACCACTCATATCGGGTGACACAGTATCTTGCAGATAAAAAAGTCATTTAATTTTTACCCTTTAATATAATTGCAGTTGCCTGCCAGTGTGTGTCAGGCCCACTGACTGTACTGTGCCCACTGCCAGTGCCCACCACTCATATCGGGTGGCACAGTACCTTGCAGATAAAAAAGTCATTAAATTTTTTCTCTGTAATGTAATAGCATTTGCCTGCCAGTGAGTGTTAGGCCCACAGACTGTACTGTGCCCACTGCCCACCACTCATATCGGGTGGCACAGTACCTTGCAGATAAAAAAGTCATTTAATTTTTTCTCTGTAATATAATTGCAGTTGCATGCCAGTGTGTGTCAGGCCCACTGACTGTACTGTGCCCACTGCCAGTGCCCACCACTCATATCGGGTGGCACAGTACCTTGCAGATAAAAAAGTCATTTAATTTTTTCTCTGTAATATAATTGCAATTGCCTGCCAGTGAGTGTCCGGCCCACAGACTGTACTGTGCCCACTGCCCACCACTCATATCGGGTGGCACAGTACCTTGCAGATAAAAAAGTCATTACATTTTTTCTCTGTAATATAATTGCAGTTGCCTGCCAGTGTGTGTCAGACCCACAGACTGTACTGTGCCCACTGCCCACCACTCATATAGGGTGGCACAGTACCTTGCACGCATAGTACCACTAATCTAAAAAAAAAATGACAGGCAAAGGCAGGCCACCCCGCAGGGGCCGTCGTGGTCGTGGTGCTGTGATTTCCTTTGGCCCTAGAATAATGCCCAGTGTTCAGAGGGCACGTACCCTGAACTCTAAAAAATTCTGAGGACATAGTTGACTGGCTTACACAGGACACCCAATCTTCTACAGCTTCCGGTCGGAACCTTTACGCACCATCCTCCTCCAGCTCAGCTTCGGGCACCTCTCAAGTTACCACTCGCCCGTCCGCCGCCACCACCAACACTAGCACCACAGCCGCTTCACTTGATCTGTCAGAGTTATTTACACATCAGTTAGAAGAAATGAGTGATGCGCAACCATTATTGCCAGAGGATGTAGATAACAGGGATATGTCTCAGTCAGGCAGCATTACACACATGGACGTACGGTGTGATGATGATGATGTTGTACCCGCTGCTGCTTCCTTTGCTGAGTTGTCAGATACAAGTGAAGCGGTTGATGATGACGATGTGTCCATGGATGTCACGTGGGTGCCCGCTCGAAGAGAAGAAGAACAGGGGGAAAGTTCAGATGGGGAGACAGAGAGGAGGAGGAGACGAGTTGGAAGCAGGGGGAGGTCGTCGCAAGTAGCTAGTGGCACAGTCGACAGCATGTATCGGCACCCGGGGTCAGCCAGACAGCACGCCAATCAACGCATGCTGTTGCCACCACCAGAATGCCGTCATTGCAAAGCTCAGCAGTGTGGCATTTTTTTTGTGTGTCTGCCTCTGATAACAGCGATGCCATTTGCAACCTGTGCCAAAAGAAACTGAGTCATGGGAAGTCCAACACCCACCTAGGTACAACTGCTTTGCGAAGGCACATGATCTCACATCACAAACGCCTATGGGATCAACACATGATGAGTACAAGCAGCACACAAACTCAAAGCCACCATCCTCCTCCTGGTCCAGCATCTTCAGCCACATCAACCACTGCTGTGCTCCTTGCCCCCTCTCAACCACCCGCCACTCCGCCTCTCACCTTCAGCAGTTCCTGCTCATCTGCCCACAGTCAGGTGTCTGTCAAGGAAATGTTTGAGCGTAAGAAGCCAATGTCACAGAGTCACCCCCTTGCCCGGCGTCTGAAAGCTGGCTTGTCGGAACTCTTAGCCCGCCAGCTTTTACCATACAAGCTGGTGGAGTCTGAGGCCTTCAAAAAATTTGTAGCTATTGGGAAACCGCAGTGGAAGGTACCCGGCCGAATTTTTTTTTTTTTTACAAAAGGCAATCCCCAACCTGTACTCTGTTGTGGAAAAGGAAGTCATGGCATGTCTGGCACGCAGTGTTGGGGCAAGGGTCCATCTGACCACTGATACCTGGTCTGCAAAGCACGGTCAGGGCAGGTATATCACGTACACTGCACATTGGGTAAACCTGCTGACGGCTGCCAAACATGGAATGCGTGGCTCTGCAGAGGAGTTGGTGACACCGCCACGACTAGCAGGCAGGCCTTCTGCCACCTCCTCTACTCCTCCTACTCCATCCTCTTCGCTAACCTCCTCGGCTGAGTCCTCTTCTGCTGCTGCGTCTTGCTCCACATCAATTGCACCCCCCCAGCTCCCCAGGGGCTATTCCACATCCCAGATACGACAGTGTCACGCCGTCTTGGGGTTGACTTGCCTGAAAGCAGAGAGTCACACCGGACCAGCACTCCTGTCCGCCCTGAACGCACAGGTGGATCAGTGGCTGACCCCGCACCAACTGGAGATCGGCAAAGTGGTGTGTGACAACGGAAGCAATTTGTTGGCGTCATTGAATTTGGGCAAGTTGACACATGTGCCGTGCATGGCACATGTGTTGAATCTAATCGTACAACGCTTTGTGCATAAGTACCCAGGCTTACAGGACGTCCTCAAGCAGGCCAGGAAGGTGTGTGGCCATTTCAGGCGTTCCTACACGGCCATGGCGCACTTTTCCGATATTCAGCGGCGAAACAACATGCCAGTGAGGCGCTTGATTTGCGACAGCCCGACACATTGGAATTCAACACTCCTAATGTTCGACCGCCTGCTCCAACAAGAAAAAGCCGTCAACGAGTATTTGTATGACCGGGGTGCTAGGACAGCCTCTGCAGAGCTGGGTATTTTTTTGCCACGTTACTGGACGCTCATGCGCAATGCCTGTAGGCTCATGCGTCCTTTTGAGGAGGTGACAAACCAAGTCAGTTGCGCCAAAGGCACCATCAGCGACATCATCCCATTTGTTTTCTTCCTGGAGCGTGCCCTGCGAAGAGTGCTGGATCAGGCCGTAGATGAGCGTGAAGAGGAAAAGGAAGAGTTGTGGTCACCATCACCACCAGAAACAGCCTTATCATCATCGCTTGCTGGACCTGCGGCAACGCTGGAAGAGGAGTTTGAGGAAGAGGAGTCAGAGGAGGAATGTGGCTTTGAGGAGGAGGAAGACTAATCACAGCAGGCATCCCAGGGTGCTCGTTGTCAGCTATCTGGTACCCGTGGTGTTGTACGTGGCTGGGGAAAAGAACAGACCTTCAATGAGATCAGTGAGGATGAGGAACAGGACATGAGTAGCTCGGCATCCAACCTTGTGCAAATGGGGTCTTTCATGCTGTCATGCCTGTTGAGGGACCCTCGTATAAAAAGGCTGAAGGAGAACGACCTGTACTGGGTGGCCACGCTACTAGACCCCCGGTATAAGCAGAAAGTGGCTGAAATGTTACTGAATTACCGGAAGTCGGAAAGGATGCAGCAGTTCCAAAACAAGTTAAAAAGTATGCTTTACACAGCGTATAAGGGTGATGTCACAGCACAACGGGAATCTAACAGGGGAAAAGGTGAAAGTAATCCTCCTCCTACCACGACCACGCCGGCAAGTACAGGACGTGTTGTTGATGGAGGACATGCAGAGCTTTTTAAGTCCTACGCATCGCCACAGTTCTTCGGGGTCCACCCTCAGAGAACGACTCGACCGACAGGTAGCAGACTACCTATCACGGTCGGCGTGACTATCACATACGTGACGCAGAGGGAGGGAACAAGGAAGGCCCTGCCCAAGTGAGAGGGAAGGTGGTGACCCCTGACTCACCTAGCGGCTGGCACCTGGCTGCCCTGACGTCCCTAGACGGGTTCCTCACCTGTACGCCGATCACGTGCCTAAAGCCCTGGCTTTCCCTAAGCTGAGCCCTAGATAGTGAACAGGGCGGTGGGAACACTAGTCCGCACCACTAGCTCTAAAGGAAAACACCAAGGGAAGGACAGACAATACAAACTCAACATATAATCCCAGGTGGGCGACAACAGGAGACAACAAGAAGCCCAACAGGGATCCGGAGGGTAGCACTCTGGAACGACAACCAGGATTCACAACTCCAGTGGGTCAGTATAGATGTCCAGGCAGGAAGCTCTATAACTGGCAACTAGAGAAGTGTGAGGGGAGAATATAAGGAGGTTGGGAGTGGCAGACAAGAAACAGCTGAGGAGGAGAAGCTATGGATCCCTGATTGAGACAAAAAGGATAGCAAGGCAAACACAGAAAACAATCACTAAGAAACAACGTGATCTTTAGATATAGAGCGCGCAGCCACCCGCTGCGACCTCCTGACCCCGGGTATAACGGAGTCAGACGTGGCTCTTGATACCCTCGTGACAGTACCCCCCTTTCACGAGAGGCCTCCGGACACTCAGGACCAGGTCTCTCCGGATGAGAGGTATGGAAAGCCTGAATTAACCTGTTGGCGTTTACCTCTGACGCTGGAACCCACATTCTTTCCTCGGGACCGTAACCCCTCCAATGCACCAGATACTGAAGAGAGCGGCGGACCCAACGAGAATCAACAATTCTGGCTATTTGAAACTCCAGATTACCATCCACAATAACAGGAGGAGGTGGCAGTGGTGATGGTTCTAGAGGTGGAACATACTTCTTGAGTAACGATTTATGGAAGACGTTATGGATCTTAAAAGTCTGAGGTAGCTCCAGGCGAAAAGCCACAGGGTTAATAACGGCTACTATTTTATAAGGACCAATGAACCTAGGGCCCAGTTTCCAAGAGGGAACCTTCAACTTAATATTCCTAGTAGACAACCACACATAGTCATTCACTCCTAGGTCCGGACCTGGCGACCGTTTCTTATTGGCCATGCATTTATATTTACCACTCATCTTTTTCAAGTTAACTTGCACCTTCTGCCATACCGATGAAAGAGATGAAGAAAACCTTTCCTCTTCGGGAACCCCAGAAGACCCCCCCTCTTTGAAAGTACAAAATTGGGGATGAAAACCGTATGCACCAAGGAATGGTGACTTGCCAGTGGACTCCTGATAATGATTATTTATGGCAAACTCAGCTAACGGTAAATATGATGACCACAACTCTCGGTTTTCAGACACAAAACACCTTAAATATGTTTCTAGGTTTTGGTTGGTACGCTCAGTCTGTCCATTCGACTGAGGATGGAAAGCTGAGGAGAAGGACAAGTGTACCCCCAAACGGGAACAAAAAGCTTTCCAAAACTTAGAAATAAACTGGGTTCCCCGATCCGAAACCACATCGGAAGGGACCCCGTGAAGCTTCACGATTTCACTGATAAACACCTGAGCAAGAGTTTTAGCATTAGGAAGTGCGGGTAGCGCAATAAAGTGTACCATTTTGCTAAACCTGTCTACTACTACCAAAATAACTGTTTTACCCGCAGACAACGGTAAGTCAGTGATGAAATCCATTGACAGATGTGTCCATGGCCTATTGGGGATAAAAAGTGGCAATAAAGACCCTGCTGGACGTGTATGAGAGACTTTCGCGCGTGCACAAGTAGAGCAAGTAGACACGAAATCCATTACATCCTGACGCAACCTTGGCCACCAAAAACGACGAGATAATAGCTCCAAGGTTGCTTTACTACCCGGGTGCCCAGCAAGTGCCGAATTATGATGTTCTTTTAATAATTCAAGACGCAGGTTTAACGGTACAAACAATTTCTCTGAGGGGCAAGAGGCCGGGGCGTCCCCCTGGGCCTCTAACACCTTTCCCTCTAGAACAGAGTGTACAGCAGAGACAACCACTCCTCTTTGTAAAATAGGTACCGGATCACTAACATTACCCTCTCCAGGGAAACTACGAGATAACGCGTCTGCCTTGGTATTTTTTGCCCCAGGACGATAGGTGATTACAAAGTTAAATCTGGTAAAGAATAGCGACCACCTAGCTTGTCTAGGGGTGAGACGCTTAGCCGATTCTAGGTACAGAAGGTTTTTGTGATTCGTAATCACCGTGACGGGGTGGATTGCTCCCTCTAAGAAGTGACGCCACTCTTCAAGCGCCAGTTTAATCGCCAACAGTTCCCTATTTCCAACATCATAGTTCTTCTCTGCAGAAGATAATTTTTTGGAAAAGAAAGCGCAAGGGCGCCATTTGCCAGGAGACGGACCCTGAGACAATACAGCCCCCACTCCCACCTCTGACGCATCTACCTCAACAATAAAAGGCTGGGAGACATCAGGTTGAATTAGAACAGGTGCCGAGGTAAACCTCTCTTTTAGAGAGGAAAATGCATTTTTAGCGGCGTCAGACCATTTGGAAAAATCAGTCCCCTTCCTAGTCATGTCGGTAAGGGGTTTAACGATCACTGAATAATTTTTAATGAACTTTCTATATAAATTTGCGAAACCCAAAAACCGTTGTAGGGCTTTAAGGTTCTCAGGAAGATCCCCATCTAAAATTGCCTGGACCTTCCCAGGATCCATACGGAAACCTGAAGCAGATAATAGATATCCCAGGAACTGTATTTCCTGAACGGCGAAGACACATTTTTCAATTTTCGCATATAATTTATTCGTCCGTAGGACCTGCAGTACTTGCCTGACATGCACCTCATGTGTTTTCAGATCAGCCGAATAAATTAAGATAACATCTAGGTATATGACTACAAACCTGCCGATGAGATGACTAAAAATATCATTAACGAAATGTTGGAAGACAGCGGGGGCATTGGTCAGACCGAAAGGCATAACTAGATTTTCATAATGCCCCTCAGGGGTGTTAAAAGCTGTCTTCCACTCATCCCCTTCCCTGATATGAATCAGATTGTAGGCCCCCCTAAGATCAAGTTTGGAGAACCACCTAGCACCCGCAATCTGATTAAAAAGGTCAGGAATGAGAGGAAGAGGGTATGGGTCTCGGATGGTTATCTGGTTTAGCTCACGGAAATCTAGGCAAGGACGCAGGCCCCCATCTTTCTTTTTAACAAAGAAAAACCCTGCAGCCACGGGTGAAGAAGAGGGTCTGATGTGTCCCTTAGCCAGACTCTCGGAGATATAATCTTTCATGGCTTGTCTCTCGGGACCCGAAAGATTATACAACCTGGACTTGGGTAATTTTGCACCGGGAATCAGGTTAACCGGGCAATCATAAGGACGATGAGGTGGTAGCTTCTGACAACCCTTTTCAGAAAAAACGTCCTCAAAGTCCGAAATAAATGTAGGTAGGGAAGCTATGGAGGCGATTAAGCAATTGTTATTTAAGCAATTCTCTCTGCAATGCTCACTCCACTCCAATATCTCCCTGGCCTGCCAATCCACCACTGGATTGTGCGCTACCAACCAGGGAAGACCCAATACCACAGGAGAGGGAAGGCCCTCCAGAACGTAACATGAAAGACACTCATTATGGTGGTCCCCTACCCGAAGGTGTAAATTATGAACAATGTGGGTGAGGTTTCTCTGAGACAGAGGAGCCGAATCTATAGCGAATACGGGAATAGGTCTCTGCAGCGTGCAGAGAGACAAACCCATAGTGCGGGCAAAATGGGCATCTATCAAATTTACCCCTGCTCCACTGTCTAGAAAAAAAGAAATAGACTCCGTCTTAACACCAAAAACAATAACCGCTGGTAACACAAATTGAGATGTTCGTATGGAGGAAACGTATACCCCCCGGCTGACATCCTCCGCACAGCCTGGGGTTAGTAGTTTTCCGACGGTCTTTTGTTTTTGAGAAAGGAGGGACAGACATTAATGAAATGACCCTTCCCCCCACAGAAAAAACAAGCCCCCCCCCCTGTGGCGAACCTCAGGAGGACGGACCTGACGAGAAGTTCCGCCTAGCTGCATAGGCTCATCTAAGTCAGTACAGACTAATTGTTGTTTGGGAGAGGTAACCAATTGCTCAGGAATTTTCGATCTCTCCCTAAGACGCCTATCTATTCTGATAGAGAGGGACATAACAGCATCAAGGGAAAGGGGGGTCTCATACAGCGCCAGTGCATCCTTAACCCTTTCAGATAACCCAGAGCAGAACTGACTCCTGAGAGCCGGGTCGTTCCACTGAGTATCCGTAGCCCACCTACGGAACTCTGAGCAATATTCCTCTGCTGACCGATCTCCCTGTAGGAGTCTCCGTAACTTCGACTCAGCCAGGGCGACTCGGTCAGGATCATCATATATGAGACCCAAAGCCCCAAAAAATCCCTCCACTGACCGGAGAGCCTGGGAATCAGGGGGTAACGAGAACGCCCAGGATTGTGGGTCCCCCTGAAGCAGGGAAATGACAATCCCTACCCGCTGTTCTTCATTACCTGAGGAGTAAGGGCGCAACTTAAAGTATAATTTGCAGGCCTCACGGAACGTCGCAAATTTGTCCCTTCCCCCAGAAAATCTGTCAGGAAGAACAACCTTGGGTTCTGTAACTACCTGGTTACCCATAGCAACCGCAGGAGGTGCGGTCTGCTGCATTTGCTGCTGTTGTTGGAGGACAGACGACTTCAATCCTGCCACCTCCAAAGACAGGCCTTGAAGCTGTTTTGCCAAGGCAGCAATAGGATCCATATTGGATTCTAAGTAGAGAAAAAAAAACAACAAAAAAAAATTATTATTTTTTTTTTTCTCAAAAAGTAAAGGCCAGTTATAATATCACGGTCGGCGTGACTATCACATACGTGACGCAGAGGGAGGGAACAAGGAAGGCCCTGCCCAAGTGAGAGGGAAGGTGGTGACCCCTGACTCACCTAGCGGCTGGCACCTGGCTGCCCTGACGTCCCTAGACGGGTTCCTCACCCGTACGCCGATCACGTGCCTAAAGCCCTGGCTTTCCCTAAGCTGAGCCCTAGATAGTGAACAGGGCGGTGGGAACACTAGTCCGCACCACTAGCTCTAAAGGAAAACACCAAGGGAAGGACAGACAATACAAACTCAACATATAATCCCAGGTGGGCGACAACAGGAGACAACAAGAAGCCCAACAGGGATCCGGAGGGTAGCACTCTGGAACGACAACCAGAATTCACAACTCCAGTGGGTCAGTATAGATGTCCAGGCAGGAAGCTCTATAACTGGCAACTAGAGAAGTGTGAGGGGAGAATATAAGGAGGTTGGGAGTGGCAGACAAGAAACAGCTGAGGAGGAGAAGCTACGGATCCCTGATTGAGACAAAAAGGATAGCAAGGCAAACACAGAAAACAATCACTAAGAAACAACGTGATCTTTAGATATAGAGCGCGCAGCCACCCGCTGCGACCTCCTGACCCCGGGTATAACGGAGTCAGACGTGGCTCTTGATACCCTCGTGACACTACCTCGCCTTAACTGCAGATATCGACAATCTGAGGAGCGATGAACGCCTTGACTACTGGGTGTGCAGGCTTGATCTGTGGCCTGAGCTATCCCAATTTGCGATAGAACTTCTGACGTGCCCCGCTTCAAGTGCCCTGTCAGAAAGGACCTTCAGCGCAGCAGGAGGTATTGTCACTGAGAAGAGACAGTGGGGGATGCATTTGACTAAAAAAGGCCTGATGAGATGGCTTGGGCTAAAAATGCCGGATGACTTGCGTGACTTCTCCGCCACCAACTAGGGTTCAAGCCGCAATGTTTTAGTGCACTTTCTGCCTGGAAAACATAAATTTTTATGGCTGCAACAATGCCTAATTTTTCAGGCTTGTGTACATGCCTAATTTTTCTGGCCTCTGGTGCTGCACTGTGGCTGCAAAAATAAAACAAAAAAAAAGGCACATACATGTGTCAATTCCCCTTCGTGATCGTTACCTTGTTGTGGTGAAGGGCATGCGTATCACAATGAAGCGATCACCTCTATGAGTGTGTTGGCAATGTTGCCACACCCCAGATGATAAGGTCGTTTCTTCATTGTGAACAGACCAAAAGCGATCGGCTGGATAATTTTGCATAGAAAAAACATAAATTTGATCATTAAAGCCTACTAGGCCAACAATGGGCCCACACTTCAGAATCATTGTTTTCTGGGTCACTTAACTGTCACTGAACTACCTCAGCACGACCATAGGCTTTGAAAAACTGCTATCGCCTGCAATCTCCCAAACGTGCGCACGAGCACAGTCATCACTACACCAAGATTGACGCATAGAGGAATAAAATTTATGTCATGAGTGTGTCAACTATTGACAACTCTTTGCGGTTGTCTAAAATCTATTCGATACACGTCCCCTGATAGGGGACGTAACAGGGATTAAACTAATAAGAATAGTACTACTTAACACACCACTCATATAGGGTGGCACAGTACATTGCACGGCGCACGCGCAGTGACACAAATTGGAAGTAAGGGGACCGACCAACCATCTTTTTCCATCTCCCGGTTCCTAAAATCTATTCCATACACCGGCCCCTGATAGGGGACAAAACAGAGATTAAACTGGTAAGAACAGATTTTTTTTATTTAAAAAAAAGAGGACAGCCTCTGCGGAGCTGGGTATTTTTTGGCCGCGTTACTGAACCCTCATGCACAATGGCTGTAGGCTCATGCGTCCTTTTGCGGAGGTGACAAACCTGGTCAGTCAAACCCAAGGCAACATCATCAACCTCATCCCATATGCATTTTTTCTGGAGCTTGCCCTGCGAAGAGTGCTGGATCAGGCCGTAGATGACCATGAAGAGCAAGAGTTGTGGTCACCATCACCACCAGAAGCAGCCTTGTTGTCGTCGATTGCTGGACCTGCAGCAACACAGAGAGAGGAGTCTGAAGAAGAGGAGTCAGAGGAGGAAGGTGGCTTTGAGGAGGTGGAAGACCAACCACAGCAGGCGTCCCAGGGGGCTTGTTGTCACCTTTCGGGGACCCTTGGTGTTGAACGTGGCTGGGTGGAGGAAGAGACCTTCAATGACGTCAGTGAGGACAAGGAACGGGACATGGCTAGCTTGGTATCCAACCTTGTGCAAATGGGGAGTTTGCAGTTGTGCAAATGGACTGTTTGCGGTTGTTTGCGGTGCGTTAAACGGGGAGTTTGGTCTGTCAGAGTTTAGTCTGTCACTGTGAAGTGGGCGTAACCCTTACACTACCTGATCGATACAACATCATACCTAATCGTATACACACACTGGATGTTTTAAAACACATTATTCCAAACAATTTAGGAATGTTAGGTGATTTATGCCCTTTATGGATTAAAACCCGACTCTGCGTCAACTACGTAATTTTCCATGGGAGTTTTGCCATGGATCCCCCTCCGGCATGCCACAGTCCAGGTGTTAGTCCCCTTGAAACAACTTTTCCATCACTATTATGGCCAGAAAGAGTCCCCGTGGGTTTTAAAATTTGCCTGCCTATTGAAGTTTGAGGCGGTTCGCCAGGTTTGCGAACATTTGCGGAAATTCGCGTTCGCCGTTCACGAACTGAAAATTTTATGTTTGCGACATCTCTAATGAGTAATACACACAGTATTACTCATACAGCCAATGCATTCCAATACAGAAGTATTGGAATGCATTGTAAAGGATTAGACCCCCAAAGTGGGACAAAAAATAAAGTGAAAAATAAAGTTGAAAACATTAAGTTTTCCCCCCAAAAAATAAAAGTTTCAAGTAAAAATAAACAAAAATGTAATTTTCCCCAAATAAAGTTTAAAAAAATTGGTAAAAAATAGGGGGAAAAAAAGTATACATATTAGGTATCGCCGCTTCCGTATCGACCGGCTCTTTAAACATATCACATGACCTAACCCCTCAGATGAACACCGTAAAAAATAAAAAATTAAAACTGTGCTAAATAAACAATTTTTTTGTCACCTTACATTACAAAAAGAACAACAGCAAGCGATAAAAAAAGCGTTTGCCCACCAAAATAGTACCAATCTAACCGTCACCTCATCCCGCAAAAAATGAGCCCCTACCTGAGACAATCGCCCAAAAAATAAAAAAAACTATGGCTCAGAATATGGAAAACACTAAAACATCTTTTTTTGTTTTAAAAAAGCTGTTATTGTGTAAAACTTACATAAATAAATAAAAAGTATACATATTTGGTATCGCCGCGTTCGTATCGACCGGCTCTATAAAAATATCACATGACCTAACCCCTCGGATGAACACCGTAAAAAATAAAAAATAAAACCTGTGCTAAATAAACCATTTTTTGTCACCTTACATCACAAAAAGTGTAATAGCAAGCGATCAAAAAGTCACACGCACCCCAAAATAGTGGCAATAAAACCGTCATCTCATCCCGCAAAAATCATACCCTACCCAAGGTAATCGCCCAAAAACTGAAACAACTATGGCTCTCAGAATATGGAGACACTAAAACATGATTTTTTTTTGTTTCAAAAATGATATTATTGTGTAAAACTTACATAAAAATAAAAAGTATACATATTAGGTATTGCCGCGTCCGTATCGACCGGCTCTATAAAAATATCACATGATCTAACCTGTCAGATGAATGTTGTAAATAACAAAAAATAAAAACGGTCACAAAAAGTGTAATATAGAGCAACCAAAAATCATATGTACTCTAAACTAGTACCAACAATACGGCCACTCTATCCTGTAGTTTCTAAAATGAGGCCACTTTTTTGGAGTTTCTACTCTGGGGTGCATCAGGGGGGCTTCAAATGGGACATGGTGTCAAAAAAACCAGTCCAGCAAAATCTGCCTTCCAAAAACCGTATGGCATTCCTTTCCTTCTGCCCCCTGCCGTGTGCCCGTACAGCTGTTTACGACCACATATGGGGTGTTTCTGTAAACTACAGAATCATGGCCATAGATATTGAGTTTTGTTTGACTGTTAACCCTTGCTTTGTTACTGGGAAAAATCGATTAAAATGGAAAATTTGCCCAAAAATTTAAATTCTGAAATTTCATCTCCATTTGCCAATAACTCTTGTGGAACACCTAAAGGGTTAACGACGTTTGTGAAATCTGTTTTGAATACCTTGAGGGGTGTAGTTTCTTAGATGGGGTCACTTTTATGGAGTTTTTACTCTAGGGTTGCATCAGGGGGGCTTCAAATGGCACATGGTGTAAAAAAAAAAAACAGTCCAGCAAAATCTGCCTTCCAAAAACCGCATGGCATTCATTTCCTTCTGCCCCCTGCTGTGTGCCCGTACAGTAGTTTACGACCACATATGGGGTGTTTCTGTAAACTACTGAATTAGGGCCATAAATATTGAGTCTGGTTTGGCTGTTAACCCTTGATTTGTAACTGGAAAAAAAAATATTAAAATGGAAAATCTGCCAAAAAAGTGAAATTTTGAAATTGTATCTCTATTTCCATTAATTCTTGTGGAACACCTAAAGAGTTAACTACGTTTGTAAAATCTGTTTTGAATACCTTGAGGGGTGTAGTTTATTAGATGGGGTCACTTTTATGGAGTTTCTACTCTAGGGGTGCATCAGGGGGGCTTCAAATGGGATATGGTGTCAAAAAAAACAGTCCAGCAAAATCTGCCTTTCAAAAACCGCATGGCATTCCTTTCCTTGTGCGCCCTGCCCTGTGGCCGTACAGTAGTTTACGACCACATATGGGGTGTTTTTGTAAACTACAGAATCAGGGCCATAAATATTGAGTTTGGTTTGGCTGTTAACCCTTGCTTTGTAACTGGAAAAAAATTATTAAAATGGAAAATCTGCCAAAAAAGTGAAATTTTGAAATTGTATCTCTATTTTCCATTAATTCTTGTGGAACACCTAAAGGGTTAACGACGTTTGTAAAATCAGTTTTGAATACCTTGAGGGGTGTAGTTTTTTAGATGGGGTCACTTTTATGGAGTTTCTACTCTAGGGGTGCATAAGAGGGGCTTCAAATGGGACATGGTGTAAAAAAAAACAGTCCAGCAAAATCTGCCTTCCAAAAACCGTATGGCATTCCTTTCCTTCTGCGCCCTTCCGTGTGCCCGTACAGTAGTTTACGACAACATATGGGGTGTTTCTGCAAACTACAGAATCAGGGCCATAAATATTGAGTTTTGTTTGGCTGTTAACCCTTGCTTTGTAACTGGAAAAAAAAATTTAATGGAAAATCTGACAAAAAAGTGAAATTTTGAAATTGTATCTCTATTTTCCATTAATTCTTATGGAACACCTAAAGGGTTAACAACGTTTGTAAAATCAGTTTTGAATACCTTGAGGGGTGTAGTTTATAGAATGGGGTGGTTTTTGGGTGGTTTCTATTATGTAAGCCTCGCAAAGTGACTTCAGACATGAACTGGTCCCTAAAAATTGGGTTTTTGAAAATTTCTGAAAAATTTCAAGGTTTGCTTCTAAACTTCTAAGCCTTGTAACATCCCCAAAAAATAAAATATCATTCCCAAAATGATCCAAACATGAAGTAGACATATGGGGAATGTAAAGTAATAACTATTTTTGGAGGTATTACTATGTATTATAGAAGTAGAGAAATTGAAACTTGGAAATTTGGTATTTTTTATAAATAAAAATGATTTTTTTTTACCCAATTTTAGCAGTGTCATGAAGTACAATATGTGACGAAAAAACAATCTCAGAACGGCCTGGGTAAGTCAAAGCATTTTAAAGTTATCAGCACTTAAAGTGATACTGGTCAGATTTGCAAAAAATGGCCAAGTCCTTAAGGTGAAATAGGGCTGAGTCCTTAAGGGGTTAAATAACTAAAAGTGAGAGTACAGATACTCAAGAGAGAAATAAATCCACCAGTTTATGTTAAATGACAAGATTGAACAGTTGAACCACCATCTTATGTATACCACCATTTTATGATACTTTATTCACCGAGTCTTTTGAGCATGGACTATCTGCTGTGGAGGCGACAGTGTTATATATGAAGAAAAGTTGACGTTAATAAAGAAGTTATTTCAATCATTTGGTGTGCTCTTTAAACCTACTGCTTCCATAGAATGGCGCTGTAACGGACCTGCTGCTTAGCTTCGGGAGCGAGGATCTGTGTTTGGCCTCGTTCCCAGGGCGGCTTTGCTAGCTGCTAGGCTCCCTGCTCCTAGGTCTGCCTTGAGCACCGAGCTGATCATTCGGTGTTCGACTTGTCTGTCTGTCGGTCATGTGACGCTGGCCACGTCACATGACCCTCACTCCCCACTATAAATACAGGAGGCCTGCTGGCTACAGGTTGCCTGTGATTTTCGTCCTATAGGCTGTGTACTTTATTGTTATTAAGCTACCTCTGGAATTGAACCTCGATCCGCCTCTTGACACCTCTTCTGCCTGCTCCCTGTACCTTGACGCTACCTCTCGGATTTTGACCTCGGCTTGTTTACGGATTTGTCTTTGCCTCTTCCCTTGTTCTGACCTGACCTCAGCTAGTTGACCCGCCTTGCCTTCTGTTTTTGTTCTACCTCTTGTCCGCTTATTGCAACTTCTCAGTGGCTGTCCTCTTCCCTGCTGTCTCTTTCTATCTGCTTGCACTTAGTAGGTTAGGGACTGTCGCCCAGTTACGCTCCGTCGCCTAGGGCGGGTGGTGCAAGTAGGCAGGGACAGGGGACCAGGTGGCAGCTCACGGGGTGCACCTCCGCTCTATCTTGATTCCCGTGACTCTACCCGTGACAGGCGCTAGAGGAATTACAGGTTAGACTAAAAAGTCAGAGATATCAAAATTCTTCTAATGCCACAGCGCAAAAGGCACTTCATAGTGCTGCGCCTGCCACAGTGGAACTATTACCCTTAGAAGGCGAATTGATAGCGCTCCTCAACTTTCACAGTAAAGAGCGCATTAGAGCAGGGGAGCGCCAGCATATACCGCCACACAGCAACTGTTTCCTGAGTGAGCACGCAAAGACACCTTAGTGGAGCTACCATGGAGGTCATAGAGCGTGTGTATTAGTCAAACTGCAGCCGACTCTTAAAGTGGCAGAACGGCAAAGGCAAAATAGTCAGAGAAAATGCGCCAACCCTCCTGCGATCGAGAGAGAGAGAAAGAGATGCATGGTGGGAGGCCAAAGTCCAGAGCTAGAGTTCCCGCAACGCTATCCATGGAGAGACCATGTACTGCAGCCAGCTAGTTTCCCGCCTCTAGGCCCAAAGCCTGCAGCAGCATATCCAAGCCAGCGCATCGCAATCATCGCAAGTCATCACAAAGCATCACAAGTCTGCACAGAGCATCGCAAGTCTGCAAAGAGCATCGCGAGTCATCACAGAGCATCGCAAGTCATCGCAGTGCATCACAAGTCAGTGCAGGGCATCGCATCACAGCAAGAAAAGACAAGTCTCCTTTAAGACTGACATTTGTTCCTGTTCTTCAAAATAAGGTCAGAGCTTTCCTTTTATTACTTATCATTGCACATAGGTTTTGGTATATAGAGACATTTTCGTGTTCAGGACAGTTACTAGTAAACAGACTCTAAAGTATTTAAAGTGAAAGTCATTTATTGCCTGCATCTATTAATATTGCATTTAAAGTGAAAGTCATTTATTTCTGCATTTGTCAATATTCCATTTAAAGTGAAATGCATCTTAATATTCTTATTGATTGTTATAGCATTTAAAGTAAAATGTCTAAGCGTAGTATTACAATGCCACTGTTAGAGGATACAAAGATAGAGAAAGTAGAAGTTAAAGAGCAAGGGAACCTGTCTGAGGTACAAGAGTCTGATGCAGAATTAGTCTTGCCTCAAACAAATATAGTCCAAACAGTTGAACTAAGACATTCATCATGTGCCAGAAAACCGACCTCAAAGATTCTGGAAAATTTGGAGCAAGAAGCAGCATTAAAAGAGAAAAAGTTTGCCCTGATGTAGGTGGAAATCATACATTAAAGACATTCGTAGAAAGCTAAAGCAAGAAAGTATAAAAAGAACTTGAGTGATATGGTAGAGATGGTAGAAGAATCTGAATCAGAGCTTATGGCAGCATATGTCCACCTGCGGTCGTTTAAGACACCTTCCCAGGATATTGTAAGGAACATGGACACATGTACTGCGGTCACTAAACATTTGGTAAAGCTCATGAGAGAACTATGATCTGTAGAAAACTATGATGAAGTTAAAACAAGAAGTAGAATGAATGAGCTTTTTATGAGAGACTATGCTAGGTCCTTAGGGAGAACCACAATCTCAAGTGGGACTTCCTTGGCTAGCAGAAGTGTCAGCCACATATCAGTGTCCGCAAGTACTTCAGCCAAAAGAAAGGAATTAGCTGAACAACTTGCTGTCAAGAGAGCAGAAATGTAGATGGAAGCTGCCATCAAGGCGCAGCGCCAACTGATGGCTGAAAAGGATGCACAATGCCATCAGATGGAAGCTGAAATGGAAGCACAGCGCCAACAGATGAAAAGTCTGGAAAGGCAGAAAGAAGTTAAGATTATAGAAGCCAGATTCAGAGTATATGAGGAGGATATGAGTCAGAGTAGTCATAGGTTCAAATCTGTACTAAGTGAAGAAGCAGACTCCTGCTTTCCTACATACTCCCAGGAGAATGGAAGGAAATCTCCAGCACTTAGTGAGGAAATAAGTTATTATCCTTCCATCCCTGCTCATAAAGACAAAGAGAGGCCTAGTCCAGTGTTAGGAAAAAGGTGTGTGGATTTACCCTCTATCTCTACCAAAAAAGAAGAAAGGGACTCACCTAATTCAGAACAAAAAGTGAGAAAATAGAACCGGATGATTCTATTACTAGATGCCACGGCAATGCTCAGGAGAATGTTACAACCATTGTCCCAGCAAGACCACAGAGAACAGTCCTAGCTAGACTTCCCATTCCGGAACCTACTGTATTTTCAGGAGATGTACTGAAGTTCATAGAGTGGAAGGCAAGTTTTGAAATGATCATTGAGCATCATTGCTTCAGTTCAGTCGAAAAGTTATTATACCTTCAGAGATATGTTGGTGGGGAAGCAAAGAAAGTTCTTGAAGGTAACTTCTATAGAAAATACAAAGAAGCCTAAAAGTAAGCTTGGGAAAAATGTAATGCAAGATATGGTCATCCTTTCTTAGTACAAAGAGCCTTTAGAGAAAAACTGAATAACTCGCCTAAAATAGGTCATCAAGAACACTTCAGACTCCAAAAGTATGGTGACTTCCTGCAAGCATGCAGCAATGCCATCCCACATGTTCAAGGACTGGAAGTACTTAACGACTATCTAGAAAACCACAGGATGCTAGCCAAGCTACCTGAAGAAGTGGCTTCTACATGGAATCACTATGTGACTGAACAGTTTGATCTAGGCAAGAACTTCCCAAGTTTTAAAGCGTTCTCTGAGTTCGTCAATAAGGAAGCACGGATAGCATGTAATCCAGTAATATCATTTTACGTCTTAAAATTCTTAGAAGAAAGGCCTGCAAGAGATATAAGACGCACAAGAGCAACTAGCTTTGCAACCAACACAGCAGCTAAAGGTCCAAATACCTACGAGAGCAAGTCCAAAGTCACTACTGGGATCAGTAGAGAGACAGAACCGACAAATCTTCAGACTACCTTCAAGTGTATGTTCTGTGGAGAGAACCACTCCATACACAAGTGCCAACAATTGAAGGAGAAGTTCGCAGATGAAAAGAAAAGGTTTGTACTTGAGAACTAACTGTGTTTCGGTTGTCTAAGAAAAGGCCATGTTACTAAGGAGTATAAGAAAAAGGCCACATGCAGCATACTACACCACTACATGAAGAACGTCCAAAGAAAGATAAATGCTCAATACCTAAAGATACTGAGGAAGGAAAGAAAGTATCGGTATTCTCTTGCAGAGTGAGGGAAGGAGAAAGCAACGGCACATCAATGGTTGTACCAGTTTGCATTTCAAATCCTAAAAGGAGGAACAAGAAGGTAGACTCCTATGCGCTACTGGATGCCCAGAGTGATGTCACCTTCATTGATCAAGAAATCTGCGAGAAATTACAAGTGGCTACAGAACCAGTGAAGCTCAAACTCACCACAATCATGGGGAGAGACACACTAGTGAACAGTCAAAGGGTCAAAGGACTGAGAGTTATAGGACTTCATTCAAACTTCACATTAGATCTACCTCAAGCTTATACAAAAGACGATATACCTCTAGATCGAGATTGCATACCTACCTGTGAAACAGCCAATAAATGGGAGCACCTATCTTTCATATCTCATGAAATGTCCCCACTGAAGGAGTTTGGTGTTAGACTGTTGATAGGTTACGATTGTCCCGAAGCCTTGGTACCACGAAAGGTAATCACAGAAGGAAAGTGTGAACCCTACACTGTTCAAACTGATCTAGGATGGGGTGTTGTTGGAGGAAAACAGCAGATCACAAACTGAAGACAGGTGACAGGATTGTGACACCTCATCTGCCAAATAGCAGAAATCTTGCCTTAGCAAGATTATAATGTTTGAAGAAAAGGATGGGAAGAGATCCCAAACTCAAGAATGATTATTTGAAATGCAGAGAAGGACATGCAGAGAAAGTTAATAATCAACCTAAAGAAGGAAAAGTGTGGCACATCTCACATCAAGATGTCTACCACTCAAAGAAACCAGATAAGATTAGAGTGGTATTTGATTGCTGAGCAAAGTACAATGGTGTTGCGTTGAATGATCATCTACTAAAAGGACCAGATCTTACAAACACTCTGCCTGGTGTACTCTGTAGATTCAGAAAGTATCCCGTAGCGTTCATGTGTGACGTTGAAAAGATGTTCCACCAGTTTCATGTAAAGAATGAAGATAGAGACTTCCTGAGGTTTCTATGGTGGGAGGATAGATATACAGATACAGAGCCAGCAGAATATATAGGGTGGGCCATTTATATGGATACACCTTAATAAAATGGGAATGGTTGGTGATATTAACTTCCTGTTTGTGGCACATTAGTATATGTGAGGGGGGAAACTTTTCAAGATGGGTGGTGACCATGGCAGCCATTTTGAAGTCAGCCATTTTGAAACCAACTTTTGTTTTTTCAATAGGAAGAGGGTCATTTGACACATCAAACTTATTGGGAATTTCACAAGAAAAACAATGGTGTGCTTGGTTTTAACGTAACTTTATTTTTTCATGAGTTATTTACAAGTTTCTGACCACTTGCAAAATGTGTTCAATGTGCTGCCCATTGTGTTGGATTGTCAATGCAACCCTCTTCTCCCACTCTTCACACACTGATAGCAACACCGCAGGAGAAATGCTAGCACAGGCTTCCAGTATCCGTAGTTTCAGGTGCTGCACATCTCGTATCATCTGAAGGCAATCGTCTATGCTGTGAAGATACAAGATGTGCAGCACCTGAAACTACGGATACTGGAAGCCTGTGCTAGCATTTCTCCTGCGGTGTTGCTATCAGTGTGTGAAGAGTGGGAGAAGAGGGTTGCATTGACAATCCAACACAATGGGCAGCACATTGAACACATTTTATAAGTGGTTAGAAACTTGTTAATAACTCATGAAAGAATAAAGTTACGTTAAAACCAAGCACACCATTGTTTTTCTTGTGAAATTCCCAATAAGTTTGATGTGTCACATGACCCTCTTCCTATTGAAAAAACAAAAGTTGGATTCCAAATTGCCAACTTCAAAATGGCTGCCATGGTCACCACCCATCTTGAAATGTTTCCCCCCTCACATATACTAATGTGCCACAAATAGGAAGTCAATATCACCAACTATTCCCATTTTATTAAGGTGTATCCATATAAATGGCCCACCCTATAGAATGAAAGTACACTTGTTTGGAGAAGCATCGTCTCCAGGTTGCGCCAATTATGGTATGAAGTACCTGGCCAATCAGAATGAAAAGGATTGCCAATCAGTAGCAAATTTTCTGAAGAAAATTTTTTATGTAGATGAGTCTAGAGTCCACAGAATCTGCAAACAAACTTGTAAAAGAAAGCCAAGAGTTATGCGCAAGAGGACACCTGCGCCTTCATAAATTCATCTCAAACAACAGAGATGAACATGCATCATCAATGAAGAATGTAGATCTCAATTATGATCATCTCCCAGTCCAAAACGTACTTGGATTGGGATGGAATGTAGAAAATGACAAGTTCTTCTTTGAAGTATCTATTGAAGAGAAAATTGCAACTAGACGTACCATTCTTTCCACAGTGGCTTCTATATTTGATCCATTGGGATTCTTGGCCCCAGTAATCCTTAGAGCAAAGGAAATACTACAAGAATTATGCAGACAGAAGTTGGGATGGGATGAGCCCATACCTGAAAATTTGAAGCCAAGGTGGGAGAGTTGGATAAGAGACCTGCAAAACTTGAGAAAGGTTCGGAAACCCAGATGTTTTGTACCTCATGATTTCGGAAAGTAAAAGAAAATAGAACTTCATAATTTTTCAGATGCCAGTAGTTATGGTTATGGTCAGTGGTCAGAGTGATAGGAGAAGAAAATATACACTTTTCCCTGGTTATGGGAAAGGCCAGAGTTGCACCTACCAGTATTCAGACAATACCAAGACTTGAATTGACAGCAGCTGTTGTTTTAGCATCAGTAAGCAAGTTTCTGAGAGAATAATTGGAATTAAAAATAGATGAAGAATATTTTTGGACAGACTCACAAGTTGTCCTAGGATACATAAACAACGAAGCGCGAAATAACAAATCCGGAACATTGGCATTACATTGACACAAAGCATAACCCGGCAGATCATGCTTCAAGAGGCCTGAATTTAACAGAATTGAAAAATTCTATCTGGTTCACAGGCCCAGAGTTCCTTTGGGAAAAGGAAATCAAGCCCAGTAAAGGTTATACAGAATTGTCTATGAGTGATCCAGAAGTAAAAGTTGTACAAACATTAAGTACTGCTGCCAAGATGACATACTTGAAAGACTAGCCAGATGTTCAAAATGTAATATGGTCATAAACGTAGTAGCTCGAATTCAACGCTTGGCAAAGGGAATCATAAAGAAGGAATTGTTGAATGTAGAAGAAAGAATGAAAGCTGAAGAAACAGTCATAAGTGAAGTGAAGAGTTGAGAGACTTAGTCAAGAACCTAAAAGGCTTCCAAACAACCACCCATTGTACAAGCTTAATCTTGTTCTGCAGGATGGTATAATGAAGGTGGGAGGGAGACTGGAAAATGCATTGTTAGCTAGCAGAGTGAAGCATCCAGCAATTTTGCCCAAAAACTCTACCTTCACAAGATTGATTATTGATCACTACCACAACAAATCCTTGCATCAAGGAAAAAGCTTTAGCCAAAGCTGTTTGAGAGAAGGTGGTTACTGGATAGTGAAAGGAAGCAAAGTTATAGCAAAGTATATAAGTAAATGTGTAGTCTGCAGAAAGGCACGTATGTAGACCTACCGAATAACAAAGAAGGGCAGATTCACCGGCAGATCGTGTAAACTCATCACCACCATTTCTTTAAAGCGGAATGGATTGTTTTGGCCCATTCATCACCAAACAGAACCGCAAGGAGTACAAGAGATATGGACTAATATTTACATGTCTAAGCTCCAGAGCAATTCACCTGGAAATGTTAGAAGATATGTCAACTGACGCATTCATCAACGCCTTGAGATGTTTCATAGCCATTAGAGGTACTGTCAGAGAGCTTAGATCTGGCCAAGGATCTAATTTTGTCGGAACGAAGAATGAATTGAAGAAAGCTCTAAAAGAGATCAATAAAGAAAAAGTAACTGAGTATTTGTTAGAGAAACAGTGTGATTTTCATATCAATGCTCCAGTGGCGTTACTAGGGCTGGTGTCACCCGGTGCGGTAGAAAATGGTGTCACCCCCCAAGCCCCCACACCGAAGCAATTATTTTTTAAGCCAAATAACAAAAAATATGTTGAAAGAAATTAAAGTTAATGCTTTTTAAAAATAATGTTTATTTTAAATTCAACCTTTTTTCAAATTTTTACAACACTAAATTTAACAGGAAAAAATTATAAATAATTAAATAACACAAAATTCAACAGGAACAAATAATAAATAAATAATTAAATAACACAAAATTGAACAGGAACAAATACAAGTGCACTTAAAGAACATCTCAATCAATTCAGAACTTTGCTTTCCTGGCCTTCAAAGCTGCAAAACTGTTAATTACTTCATCGAAATCAATGGTTTGCACTAATTCGCTTTCAACTGACAACAGTGCAAGATCAGAAAGCCTAGACTCTCCCATTGTAGATCGCAGATAATTTTTTATAAGTTTAAGCTTTGAAAAGCTCCTCTCGCACGAAACACAGATACGCAGATTGTGAGAAATAATTTCAGACATAGTGAAAGGTGTGGGAGAGATTCAATAAAATCCCATTCAGCTATGAAGGTCAAAACTTGTAAAGCTGCCCAACCTGTGACTTCTTCTAGGTCCAACTTTGCTGCTGTTGGGTGTATTCTCAACCTTGGTATCTCCAGTAACAGCTCACTCTTGGATACCTCATCGTAGAAATTGGTCAGTTTTGGAATGGACACCTTTAATTCTCCTTCAGTGGCAGATATGAGACTCTTTGCTTGAACAGCCTCAAACATGCCTGCTACTTCCAAGATGGCAATTTATCTCGTCTGGAGTTCCAAATGAAAGCGATCAATGCACTCAAGCATCAACCTCTTATTTTCTTCTTGGAGACTTGTGCTTCCAGCATCTCTTGCCAGTTCCCCTGCCATCCTCTTTTTGAACCTGGCTCTTCTCTCTACTGCAATTCCATATTCATTAGCTTTTAAAAGTGCCTGCTGAATTGCATTTTCGACTAGGTGACCGCGCTCCTCACACAGAAAAAGTCTTAGTGTCTCAAGCTTTGTCACCACTTTATCGAGACTTAAGCCCTTAGTCTGCAGGTACTGCTGTGCATCATCAACTTCCCTCAGTACATCAGACCAGAAGTGCAGGTAACATAGAAAAGTAAAGTCACAGACAGCAGGTTGGAAGACCTTGCGCTGCTCCTCTTGTGTCCATATTTTCACAAGGTTCACAAAGAGCTTCAAGTGCCGACACAAACATGTAAAATTTTTCTTTTACTGGCTTAACTGCAGCATAATGAGCACTCTAGCGTGTTGTGGATAGTATTTTTACTGACACTCCAGCATGGTCAATTAACACATCCCATCGATGGGTGGAAGCATCAAAAAAAGAAAACATTGTCTGCAGAGTTCCAAAAAAGGTCACGCAAGATGCATTTTCAGCAAAAGAGTGCTGACCATACAAGTTAAGGGAATGGTCCACACATCCATTAAAAATAGCCTTCCTGTTTTTTTCCTTCAGAATGGATTGTACGCCTCCATGGATTCCAGCCATAGTAGCAGAATTATCATAACCCTGAGAGCGGCACATCATTATGTCTAGTCCATCACTTTCTAGTTTTTAAGAATGTCAGAACTGAGGTCAGCAGCTTTTTTCCCCTTTAAAGGGAAAAATCCTAAAAAAAACTTATTTTACTTCAACTTTCCTGTTGGTGATGTGTACATATCTGATCACTTCAGACATCTGATCGGTATGCGATACATCAGGTGTGCTGTCAGACATGATGCAAAAGTACTTTGTAGACTTTATGTCCGTTACAATCTTCTCCTTCATAGGATTTGCCAGGACACATATAAACTCATTCTGAGTTTGTGGAGAAAGATAAAAGACAACACATTAACTTTATAGGTGTGCCGCTTTAACCTAATTAGGTGTTCCTTCAGTACTGGATCATACTTGGAAAGCATCTCAACCATCTCAAGAAAGTTCCCTTTATTCAAAGAAGACTCATCTTCCTTGTGGCCACGAAATGCCAGATTCTGCTTGGCAAGAAACAATGTGATATCCAACAATCTGTGCTGTGCCAAATGTCCCTCCCCTTTTTCTTCTTAGTCTCCATCCTAGAAATAGTTTGGGCATCAATGGTTTCATGCAGCCTCAGTCCAGGGCCGGTGCAAGGATTTTTGCCAACACAAGCGAAGCTACATTTTGGCGCCCCCCTCACTCGCAGCTCATCTGGCCCTGGTCCCGTCTGCAGCAGCTGGCTTCCTGGCCTGGTATCTTCGCCCTATAAGACCTAGGTTTTAGAGGAGGATAATAATAAAAAAAAAAATTCCATTACACCTCAGGTCAGACCAGCAATCAGACCCCCAATGTTAATCAGATCTCATCTCACAGCCCCAATCAGACCCCCATGTCAGACATCAGCCCTCATCCATCAGCCCCCCATGTCAGCCATTAGCCCCCATCCATCATGCCCCCATGTAAACCATCATGCCCCCATGTAAGCCATCAGCCCCCATGTCACATTTCTCCCCCTCCATGTCAAATCACCCCCCTATGTCACATCAGCCCTCCATGTCACATTTCTCCCCCTCCATGTCACATTTTTCCGCCCTCCCCCAGGGTGCGCCCTAAGGCAGCCGCTTGGTCTGCCTTATGGTAGCACCGGCCCTGCCTCAGTCCTGCTGCCAAAGTTTTCCACTTTTCCAGACAGTATAAGTGCTCTTCCGATGACTCATGATTTTGGGCTCAGTTTCCACCACTTCTGAAACCCAGTGACAAATTTGGGTGTTGTATCTGTAGTACAAATGGCAAAGAGTCGGCAACAAAAGCAATATAAATTCCCGCTGACAGGTCAGTAAACCATCCATGTCCTCAGAATTTTCTCTTTGTTTGGCATGATCTTGTAAAACCACCCTTTTGAAAGTTGACGCACTTCTCCCTTTGCTGCAGCTTTTGCAACGGGCCTTTTTGTGACACTAAAAGGACCATCTTGGTTCTGAAAAAAAGCACTTCCTCTTTTCACAATTTCTACCCAAAAATGTATCTCCCAGAAGGACACATCAAATAAAATTTGCTAATATTTCTTCTTAACTGCACTCATGTCTTTCATAGTATCAGGACTATGGCTTGAGTCACTTTCAGCACTCTCTTCTGCTTCAGATTCTGCCATTTCCATTCCTTGCTTGTCTGCTTGAAATTCTTCTATTTCCCCTCCTTGCTCTTCTTCAGATTCTGCCATTTCCACTTCTTGCTCCTCTGCAGAAAGCTTTCTAGCAAAAGCCCCAGAAGAATCAGCTTGATCAATTGGCGCAGTGTCTTTTGATGAACCCTAGCCATTATCTGGTCTTTTGACATACTTGAGCATAGATCCAGCAAGGGTTTTGATTTATTTATTTTTGCCTCTTTTGTTCTCCTTTGCTGGTATCCACTTGGCCTCTTTGACTTATGCACTCCATGTGGTATGGTGGAATATTCCCTTAGCAATTCAGACTTTGCTTTCTGAAACCCAATTGAAAAAAAGAGGACAGAATGAAAACATATAATTTGTTTCTTGTGCTTCTCATATGTTGCTAAAGGTATGTGATATTTTTATAGACCAGGTTGTCACGGATGTGGCGATACCTAATATGTATACTTTTTTTTTTATTTATGTAAGTTTTGCACAATGATTTCAGTTTTGAAGCAAAAAAATCATGTTTTAGTGTTTCCATAGTCTGAGAGCCATAATTATTTCATTTTTTGGGCGATTACCTTGGGTAGAGTATCATTTTTGCGGGATGAGATGACGGTTTTATTGGCACTATTTTGGGGTGCGTGTGACTTTTTGATCGCTTGCTATTACACTTTTTGTGATGTAAGATGACAAAAAATGGCTTTTTCTACACCGTTTTTATTTTTTTACGGTATTCATCTGAGGGGTTAGGTCATGTGATATTTTTATAGAGCAAGTTATTGCGGATGCTGCGATACCTAATATGTATACTTTTTTATTCATGTAAGTTTTACACAATGATTTCATTTTTGAAGCAAAAAAAATCATGTTTTAGTGTCTCCATCTTCTGAGAGCTATAGTTTTTTCAGTTTTTGGGCGATTACCTTGGGTAGGGTATGATTTTTGCGGAATGAGATGACGGTTTGATTGGCACTATTTTGGGGTGCATATGACTTTTTGATTGCTTGCTATTACACTTTTTGTGATGTAAGGTGACAAAAAATGGTTTATTTAGCACAGTTTTTATTTTTTATTTTTTACGGTGTTCATCTGAGGGGTTAGGTCATGTGATATTTTTATAGAGCCAGTTGATACGGACGCGGCGATACCTAATATGTATACTTTTTTTATTTATGTAAGTTTTACACAATAACAGCTTTTTTAAAACAAAAAAAAAAGTTTTAGTGTCTCCATATTCTGAGCCATAGTTTTTTTATTTTTTAGGCGATTGTCTCAGGTAGGAGCTAATTTTTTGTGGGATGAGGTGACGGTTAGATTGGTACTATTTTGGTGGGCAAACGCCTTTTTGATCGCTTGCTGTTGTACTTTTTGTGATGTAAGGTGACAAAAAATTGTTTATTTAGCACAGTTTTTATTTTTTATTTTTTACGGTGTTCATCTGAGGGGTTAGGTCATGTTATATGTTTATAGAGCCGTTCGATACGGACGCGGCGATACCTAATATGTAAACTTTTTTTTTTTCCTATATTTTACCAATTTTTTTTTTTACTTTATTTGGGGAAAATTACGTTTTTGTTTATTTTTACTTGAAACGTTAAATTTTTTGGGGGGGAAACTTTATTTTTTAAACTTTTGGGGGTCTAATCCCTTTTACAATGCATTCCAATACTTCTGTATTGGAATGCATTGGCTGTATTAGTAATACAGTGTGTATTACTCATACAGCTTCCGGCCTGTGAGATCCAGGGGGCTGGATCTCACAGGCTCGTCACCGGAAGGCAGCGCAGATGCCTAAGGAAGGCATCGCGCTGCCTTCCATGCCATCGGGTCCCCCCTACAGCCGCATGGGGAACGGATGGCACCGCCGGCGGCCGCCCGCCGGATAAGGTAAAACTGCAGGTCTGAATTAACCTGCGGTTTGCGGCGATCATGCGGCACATGACACCCCCCCCCGGCGTTGTGACAGGATGCCCGCTGAATGATTTCACTGGACATCCTGTTCCGATTAACCCCCGCCGCGCCGCAATGAAATTTTAAAGTTAGGACATACCGGTACGCCCTGGGTCCTTAAGGACTCGGCAAACATGGCGTATCGGTACGTCCTAAGTCCTTAAGGGGTTAAAATCTTTATTCAACATATTTTTATTTATAATACGTATCTACCAAAGAAAAGTTACTAAAATATAACGTACATTATGCACACGATATTAAACACAATACAGATGGAGCATAGTGACATGATAATCAGGCCAACTACTACTCTATTAATGATGATGGTGAAACATATTTTTTGCCACATAAGACGCATTTTTTCCCCCCAAAAGTGGGGGAAAAATGCCCCTGCCTCTTATGCCCATTTTAGAAGCACTCATTAGTATTGGAGGACCGGGAAGCGGTGAAGGCTCTGTACTCACCGCTTCGTGGTCCTCAACTGTCGGTTGTGCAGTGGCTGCGCACAGCATGAGGGCGCTTTGTGACCTCACGCTGTGCGCACTGGTTCACAGCATAGCCAGCGGCAGGATGAAGAGGATCGCGCTGGAGAAGAGGAGTGGCTGCATCTGGAGCAGGAGAGGTAAGTGTTTATTTTATTTTATTCCATATGAGGCTTCTGGTGGCTGATATAACTTGGCTGGGGGCTGGTGAGAGGCAATGTGGGCTGATATAACTTGGCTGGGGGCTGCTGAGAGGCAATGGGGGATGATATAACTTGGCTGGGGCTGCTGAGAGGCAATAGGGGCTGATATAACGCTGCTGGGGGCTGGTGAGAGGCAATGGAGGCTGATATAACACTGCTGGGGGCTGGTGAGAGGAAATGGAGCTGATACAATGCTGCTGGGAGCTGGTGAGAGGCAATGGGGTATGATATAATGCTGCTGGGGGCTGGTAAGAGGCTGCTGGGGGCTGATGGGAGGCAATGGGGGCTGATGAGAGACATATGGGGGCTGATGAGAGACATATGGGGGGCTGATGAGAGGCATGGGGGCTCGTATCTGAAGTCTGATTGGGGGTCATTCACATTGGGGTCTGAGCTGAGATCTGATTGGGGTCTGATCTGAGGTCTTATTGAGGTTTTATTAACATTGGGGGTCTGATTGGGACCGTCAGCTGAGGCCCGATTAACATTGGGGATCTGATTAGTGGTCTGACCAGAGGTCTAATAAAAATTTGTTTTTTTCTTATTGTCTTCCTCTAAAAACATAGGTGTGTCTTATGGGATGGTGTGTCTTATAGGGTGAAAAAATCGGTACATACATTTAGTGCTAGATATTACAATTTATATCAATGAGGTATTAGTACATATTTCCCAGACCGTGTTATAAACAATATATGTAAGCAAAATATATAAGCTCGTAACCCACGCTATAAGGGGCCTTATTATCTTGCGAGTCCCTATATATATTGTGGGGTTTCGCTCTGGTAGATAGGGTAAGCGGGCACAGTACAGAGGCAAAATACAAGTTCTTAACTCAAAAAGTCAGTGCTTATTCACACTTGAGGCAATTGCACAAAACAGCACGTAACTTTGCAGTCTTGGTGTTAATTCATACACAATGGAAAGTTTATATAACACTACCCCCTTGCTGGCAGTTCTGCCTCCAGTAGTCCACAGCAGGCTTTAGGGGGTTTCCCCAGCCTGTGGCTCTTAGTCCTCTAGCACGGCACAAAGCCTCAGATCCCAAAAACAAAGACATCTCGGCTGAGCCCAGCTGCCTATTTAAGGACAGCCAGGTGCTGCCAAAACCATGACCGGCACTTAAACTCCGGTCCAGTATTTGACCTCACCTGGCTGGAAACCAGCCCAGCCACACATGCTGGGAGGAAAATATCTGACTTGACAGACAAAACCCCCCACTGTGTCATAATATATATATATAAAAAAAAATTAAAAAAACACAAACCAGCCAAACTCCCAACTCTCCCTAAAAAAAATCTTCCTGTACAAAATACCTATGCATGCTGGGGGTATTTATATGTGTTTGCTGTAAAAAGTAAATCTAGAGGATGGATTGCCGTACGCAGCCCTGCAGGGTGAGCGATGGTGAGGTCACGGTTAATAGGCAAAACGAGGGTTGCTCTTGGTTACTCACAGTTTATGGAAGACCCTGGGCAGGCGTACAGCAGTGATAGAGAGGCTGGCACATGGATCCTCTGGGGCACTCTCTGTATATAGGGACCAGGCCAGATGGTAGGTGAGGTGCCCTGGGTGTTGCAGGTTTAATGTGCCGGTGGCAAGATCCCTTTAAATTTGTGACGCCAGTGCCGGTAACGGTGGCACACCGATTTATTGTGGTAATAAGTGAGGAACACAAGTTGCAGTGAACCAAAACTTTTGTTTACTGAAAAAGTTAACTATTTACAGTTTTTTGTTCAGTTCCACATGTACAAGAAGGTAACAGGCAGGCTTTGCATCCAATGGCAGGCAACAATGTTCTTGCAAGATACTCAGAGGGTTAAACACTTACAGATCAGGCTGCACTTTTCCTCAGAATCCTGTCTGTCTTTATCCCAAGGCCCGTATGCCCTATTGCTGGTTTTATCCTTGGTTAGGGAAACTTCCTCAGGTATATGTCTCCTTGCTTTGCATATATATCCTTCTGCCCTTCAGCTCTCTGTTTGGCTGGAACAATAGCTCTGCTCTGTACTCTTATAGGAGCTTCAGGTTTCTCAGGAGGCAAAACCCTCTCCTGGTAGCAAGCTAGAAGCCTGGGCTGTCTAGCTGCATATCAGAAGCTGCTCCTCAGCTACTCTCTGGCTAAGGTGACTCTTGGCTTCTGTACACAACTGACTCTCTGGTCTGGACCTGGCTATTTATACTAGGGGGTTCCCTAGCACCCTCTACAGTCTAGGAGGAGGAATTAAACCCCTAATAGGCCTGGTACTCAGGAGATAACATTAATAAAATGACAATTATACATTAAAATTACATATAAAATACAATAACCATGTTCCACAGGAGGTGGAGAACAACGTGGCCCAATTGACCCTTGTGTAGTGCCCACCTTTACCTAGTGGGACACTACATACACCGTTACTTTGACGTTGCCCGTTCTCGGCGCAACACAAGGGGCCCGCCCAGCTGGGCACTGCGACCTGAAAGACAAAAATAAAATGCAAAGCAGGCACACACATCTACATTTGCAATACAAATATCAGGCAGCTCCGCTGGCAAAAGAACAAGTGCGGTGAAAAGGGGCGTCGTTCTCTTCACTCAGGATAGTATAGGGAACAGGGGCACTGACCTGGTACAGCGTATCAGGAATAACCAGGATAGTCCATAATGATAAAAATACAATAGTCCCATAAAACAGCATCTCAGAGACCCACAAGCACTGTGGTCATCTCTGGGCACTTTTCTTTAAAGTTTTAATATTGTACATAAAAGTCACAGCACAAAAAGTCCATATCCCAGGGACATTTTTCCCTGGCAAGTCCTGGTATATAAAAAGTGCTGTAATATCCCCTACTCAACCTGAAAAGGGGGTTAAAAGGGTAAAGTGCAAAAATAACAGGCATAACTTGGTTTGGCACTATAAAGCAGGCAGGATGTCCAGGTAAACAATATGGCTGTAGAGCATTTGTTATTCTGAGTGTTTTTTTTTTTTTTTTTCAACCACCACTGGGCCGTGGGCAACTGGCAGCAGCTCTTTGGGCCAAAACAAAGGACTCCTGTCCTGAAACAGTTAAGTTCACTGTGAGGATCCATCAGCAAAACAAAACATGGCCTAGCAGGCCTACTTACAGGTATGTATCTAGTTCACACTGGTCCTCAGTTGTGGTACATCCTGGCTCTGCTCGGAATCTTGGCCTGGAACGGGGATCCATGATTGGCTGGGCCCACAAAATAGTGCCGGCAGGCAATTGAAGAACAAATGGGCCTGTCACTGGCATAGGCTCCGCAAGCCTAGGGGTTAACACTGCAGGAGGGGTGAACGCTGCAGGAGGCTCCACGGGCCTGGGTGTCGCTGGCTTCAGGCGATGGACCCGACTCCTGGAATAACAGAGTTTCTCTGGTGCCGCAACGGCGGGCACAGCTATGGTGGTCGCCGAGCTGTCGGGGACAGGAACTCTGACTGCAGGCTTGGGGACATTAGAGTACATTGGGGGATCAGTATGGTCCAGTGGCCTCGGTGCCACTCTGGACGCGACAAGCTGGCGCAGGCCATGAAGGTGGATCTCTAACCTGGCAATTTAATCCTCCAGTCTCTTGGGCGCTGCTTCACTGCAGGTCTCCGACACAGTTGCAGCAGGTTCAGGCACTGGGTCGGAACTTTCCCCTCTCCGTAGGGTATCAAGGGCTGCATGGAATTTCTCCAAATTCTCCATATCCGCCTGAGTCTTTTCCCGGCGGGGCAGCTCAGGTGAGGGATAGGGGCTCACCCATTTTTCTAGCACTGTGGGTTGCCAAAAGACATTGGGGCCGGTGAAGGAACCCTTCTCTTGATACGTGTTGTGAGCCAGTTCCATCGGGCGCTCAGGCTCACGTTCCGGACTGGTGGGCTCCTCGGGCTCCTCCCAATCTTCTGGTCCTGGCTTGGGATGGACTACAGCCGTGGCGTACGGCCCTCTCAGGCCCTCAGCGGGGGTGAACTCCACCTCTTCTCCTTCGCGGAGGTCGTGTAGATGCTCCGGCAGGTAGCTGCGCTTGACAGACCTCCGGTTTACAAAGAGGTCTCGGCCGGTGGAATTGCAGAACGGAAATATGGACATATGGAAACGGAATGCACATGGAGTACCTTCTGTTTTTTTTGCGGACCAATTAAAATAAATGGTTCCACAAAAAAAAACGGAACGGACACGGAAAGAAAATACGTTCATGTGCATGAACCCTTACACTGCCAGATGATCGCTAACGAGTGTTACTACGAACGCTCGTTAGCGATTGTGACGGTATCATCCGTGTCACCGTCTAGTATTCCCTTCTCCCCTTGAAATAGCACCGCCAAGTAATCCACAGAGCAATAGATCGCTATTATCGCTGGTATCGCCGGTATCGCCAAATAAGTCTATACATTAGCCCAAGCTGAATGCTAGAAATACTTTACTGGAAGGGTCCACATTGAAAAAATACAATTGCTTTTATCCCCTGCTTCCATGCAAGGGAGACACCCACAACAAACATACATTAACCCATAACACAAAGGTTACAACCCACATAGACACCATGGTTAACATAATCAACACAGGCAGGAGAATACACATTGCCCTCTGTCCTGAGAGACAATCGAATTACAACTCGGTTGTCTCCAGGACAGAGGACAATCGCCAATACACACAGAGAGACAATGGAACAGACATCACTTACTCAAACATACAATGTCCCACCCTTTACAATACACATAGACATTTACCACATCCCAAAATGGCACGAATTAGACCAGGAATTCAAAAGTTAGTACAAGTCTCTTTGGCCTGGCTGTACTTATGGCTTTTCTGCACAAAACCGGTGCATTCAACATGGGACCATAATCGCATGGTAAGAGGCTGGCAAGTAGTCCTCTCCAAGCACTCGTGGCAACCTCAAAAGAGGGGAGTTTGTCACATATCTTCCCTTTGGGGTTAAGACTAAACAGGTATCTGACGTCCTGTCGGTCAGTACCTAGATTAGTCGGGAAGCCCACCCACAAAGAAACATTAGCAGAGTTGCCCACCCATGGTAAATAGTTAACAGGGTAGCTCACCCACCAGGGACAGTACTGGTCTGTAGGTCCCAGGTTGTGGTGAAACAGTTCCATATCCTCAGTCTCCCTGGTGCAGCTAGGCAAACCGCTGGGGCTACTTGGGGAACAGCAGCCAGCGGTGTTCTGCACTGATGCCAGCACTTCTGCTGGGGCGAGGGGGTGCAAGCCAGTCCTGTAACAAGGGGGTCGGTAGAGCAGAGGATAGCGGCGCTCTGCCCTGATGCCAGCTCTACTGCTGGGGCGAGGGGGGTGCAATCCAGTCCTGTAACAAGGGGGTCGGTGGAGCAGAGGCTAGCGGCGCTCTGCCCGGATGCCAGCTCTTCCGCTGGGAAGGGATCAGTGGGTATCGCAGGCTCATCCCCTGCCAACAGAACTCGGCTGGAGGGATCAGTGGGCATCGCAGGCTCATCCCCTGCCCCCAGAACTCAGTTGGGAAGTAGCTGGGAAGGGGAGGGCTCGCTTACCTCCTCCTCCTGGCATCCCTGCGGAGATGGCTGGGGATCTGGACCGACCGTCCAGCAACTGGCACAGAGCCTGCGGTCTCATCTGCGCCCGTGTAGAGGGGTTTGTGTTTCCCTTTTCCCGGTATCTCCGGCTTCTGTTGGAAGGTGAGGCTGGTTGCCTCTCCTCCCCAGGACTCTGGTTGCTGTAGGGCAGAGGGACCCAGCATCTCCTCCCCCTGGAACTCAGGTTGCCGCTGGGGAGAGAGACCGGTTGTCTCCTCTCCCTGTGATATGCACTGCCGCTGGAGATCTGGACAGGCGGCCCAGCATCCTTGTAGGGCTGGTAGAGAGACCTCGATCCCATCTCCACCTGCCATCTGTGGGTCCTCCCAGGACAAGTCTATGAGGTTGCTCACCTCTGAGGTTGGTTGGGCAAAAGAGGGTATAATTTCCAGGGAATCCTCTGGGCTGAGGGATGGTGGTTGAGCTAGGTTGAACAGTTGACGGTAGCTCTGCTCCAGCTCCCACTCCATGGTGACTAGATGAATCAGGTCTGGCCCCAGGTCGTCCACTCGGGGAAGGTCCAGCTCGGTTTCCCTGATGCCGTGGATGTCCCAGAACCGACATTCTGTGGGGCATCCAAAGTCATCGCCCTCATCAAAGGCTTCCCACAGTAAGCCCGGACCATTATAATCCTCTACCTCCGGCAGATAGTGGTTAGTCATCCATGGGTGGCGCTGGGTGGCATACCACTTTAGTGCCCGGTACGCTTTGTCCAGCCACAACTCCCTCCAACTCAGGGTCCACAGTTCTGTCACCCACTCAGCCAAGGGTTGCTTTCCTAGGAAGGGTGACCGCAGGGCCACGAGTACCTGGAACCTCTGTTCCTCACTGGGAAGACTCTCTCTCCGCTGCCGCTGTACCTCCTCCAAAGCGTCATACCACAGCCCCTTTCGAGTGGCATCTCTGTAGTCCAGTATGCCCTCCTCTGATAAAGGCCCATCCTGTTGGGCCAAGTACTGCTGCAACCTCCAGTGAAACTCCTCTTCCATGTTGCTGTGGTTAGGAACGCTGCCCAGTATCTAGCTCTGTACCTTGAGCTCCTTCAAAGCCAGGGTCGCTGCACGAGTGCCAGCATTGCCCTCCATGCACCATACACTAGTGCCTTCCTTGAATCCTCTGTGCAGGGAAAAAGAAGGGAAAATCCCGCTGCTTGCCACCAGTTGTGACGGTATCATCCGTGTCACCGTCTAGTATTCCCTTCTCCCCTTGAAATAGCAACGCCAAGTAATCCACAGAGCAATAGATCGCTATTATCGCTAGTATCGCTGGTATCGCCGGTATCGCCAAATAAGTCTATACATTAGCCCAAGCTGAATGCTAGAAATTCTTTACTGGAAGGGTCCACATTGAAAAAATACAATTGCTTTTATCCCCTGCTTCCATGCAAGGGAGACACCCACAACAAACATACATTAACCCATAACACAAAGGTTACAACCCACATAGACACCATGGTTAACATAATCAACACAGGCAGGAGAATACACAATGCCCTCTGTCCTGAGAGACAATCGAATTACAACTCGGTTGTCTCCAGGACAGAGGACAATCGCCAATACACACAGAGAGACAATGGAACAGACATCACTTACTCAAACATACAATGTCCCACCCTTTACAATACACATAGACATTTACCACATCCCAAAATGGCACGAATTAGACCAGGAATTCAAAAGTTAGTACAAGTCTCTTTGGCCTGGCTGTACTTATGGCTTTTCTGCACAAAACCGGTGCATTCAACATGGGACCATAATCGCATGGTAAGAGGCTGGCAAGTAGTCCTCTCCAAGCACTCGTGGCAACCTCAAAAGAGGGGGGTTTGTCACAGTGATCATCTGCCAGAAAATCTGCCTGTCTAATACAGGCTTAACAGTGAACCAAAGACTGTCTACCCCCTCTACACACACACACACACACAACGGCGTAATAGTATGCTGCTGTAAATAAGCAGGTAGCACTCAGCAATGTACTATTACATTACTGTGATGGTGCAGGCTTCGGAGCTGGGCCCTCTCCCTCCCTAGCTATAATTGCTATAATTTAGATTGGAGATAACAGTGTATTATATGAACAATTAAATGATCACTTGGTCATATCCCCTAGTGTGACAAACGTTAAAACAAAAAGTGTTTGGAAAACAATAAAAAAAAAATGCTTTATCCACTTACAAAAAACTTTGTACATTTAAACATATCAAATTGAATAATATCCATAACACCACACAACAAAAAAAAAACTTTTCCTCTGCTACTGGGCAAAAAACATTTGTCCTATACTAGATCCAGTGTGCGGATTCCAAATCCAAAGTCAGAATTGTAACAAGTCACAACATTTTACTATGCATAAGTATGCCTAAATGAATTAAGCACTTGGAAAGCATTGAGTAATTTTGAACAGAACGAGTTTTACTCCAACAATTACCTGATCTACATCAAAGTTTGCGTAGTAAACAGTGTATGAAAATGTAATGGAATAACAACATTTCAAAAAGTCTTACTTGAGCAAGGCCCAGTACTTTTAAAAGTGCTTCAGGCATCTGCTTTTGCGTTTGTGAACGGTCATATTTTCCCGTTGCAAAAACCAGCAGTAGTCCCCTATCATGTTGGGATTCCAGCAGCCTTGATACCTGTTCTCCATTGCAGAAATATCTTTATGGAACCGCTCTCCATGTTTGCCCTAAATTGGGTGGGAAAAAGTCAAGATGGGAATGTAAGAAATGCACTTTCAATGACATTCGGCAAACAAGTTGTTCATATGCTGTAAGCATGTTGTCTACGAATTCAGCATAGTTTGCAGCTCATCTGCTCCCAAGGAAGTTCTGCTCTACTAGCACAAATGAAACCCAAGCTGCAAGTTCCAGAGGGTTGAGTTTTGCTCTGAATGTGTCATCATGCATTAGTTTGTTGATTTCGGGGCCAATAAAAATTCCGGCCTTTATTTTAGCATCAGTTTTCAGTGTGCTAATACTGGAAACAATTTCCATCACAATCAAGTGAAGTGGTGGAAGATAAACTTGAAGTGGATCGACCAGTGATTTGTGTTGTACATTGTACTGACCAACTTTGTGCTCGACTCTGAGAGGCCACTGTCTCATTTTGTAATGATTGTTGTCATCACAACTATTCCATAGGCACAAGAAACAAATATTCTTTGTGTACCCTAACTGTAGGCCAAGCAGCAGTGCTACCACTTTCAGGTCAGCACAAATTTTCCATTTATGTTCTGAGTATTTGATCATTTTCAAAATTAACTCCATAGAAGCATGGGTCTCTTTTATTCCAACCGCATGAGCCAATGGAACAGATGATTTTTCGTTACCATTGTGCAACAAGACAGCTTTCAAACTTGTTTTGCTAGAGTCTATGAATAGCCTCCATTCATCGGGAACATGTGTACCATCTAACTCCATCATAAGACCATTTACACCAGTACAGAAACAGACATCGCTTTCCATTACATAGTATGCAGCTAACTTGGTATATCAATGACGAAAGTGTGAAGTTGAAGTGCCTCGTTGTAGCAAATTCCATTCCTGAGGTCTAGAAGCTAGCAGTTCTGACTTTTCTTTAGATAATGACAGATCTCATACCAGATCATCTAAATCTGATTGGCTCAGCAAGTGTGGCTGACCCTCTTCTTCATCAGGATCATAACCGTCTGTTTCAATTGCCGTTCCTGCTGTGGGAGGGGCAGGCACTGGATTCTCTACATCGTGTGGTACTGGTTTAAGAGCAGACTCACAGTCAGGATACACAATTTGTCGCTTGTTTCTCTTTGAATATCCGGCGATTTTAATCATGCAAAAGTAACAGTCTGAATGGTGATTTTTCTGCTCATGCCAAACCATAGGCACTGCAAAAGCCATTCCTTTCCTTTTACCATTCAACCACTGCGTTAGCCAGGGGCGTACATAGAAATCACTGGGCCCCATAACAAGAATCTAAATTGGGCCCCCTAACCCCGCCCACTACCCGCCCCTGGCCCATCCCACCTTTTGTCATGGCTCCTCCCCTGCCACAACCTCATTTGCTAATAAAGAAATGTATGCATGACCTACTGAAACCGTTAGGGAAAAATCTTTTTCATTTTTTTTTTTTATTAACCAACTTTGTTACAGTAATTTAAAAAAATGTATATGTATTTTCCAATAAGGATTTATTCAGTGAAATAAAACAGAAATCAAATATTATAGATAAGGGTACTTTCACAGTAGCGTTAAAGTTTTCCGGTATTGAGATCCCTCATAGGGACTCAAAAGCGGGAAAAAATGCTTCAGTTTTGTTCCCATTCATTGTCAATGGGGACAAAACTGAACAGAATGGAGCGCTCCAAAATAAATTTCATTCCATTTAGTTGTGCTCCTATACCGGAGAGCAAACCGCAACATTGACTTTCAATGGAGTTAATGACGGATCCGTTATGGCTATGTTAAAGATAATACAACTGGGTACGTTCAAACTGATGCAGACAGTTGTATTATCAGTAACGGAAGCGTTTTTGCTGAACCCTGCCGGATCCAGAAAAAACGCTAGTGTGAAAGTAGGCTAAGCTACTAAAAAAAATATATATATATATAAAAATGATTAACTTACTTTGAAGGTGACATGGTTCTGCATCTAAAAGTCCAAGTCAAAAGAAGTAGCATGGCAGGGATCATAACTATAAAAAGAGTTATGGGGGTCAGAATATGGTGATGTAAAAAAGTTTTAATTACGGTAATTTTTACACTTTTTAAAAAAAATTCTACGCCATTTTGAATTTTTTTGCCCGCTTCCCACTAGCAGGCCGCGTCAGAAATGAGCCTCCCTAGCATCACCCGCAATGCTAGGGAGGCTGGTTCCCATCGTGGCCTGCTATTGGCTGCCCCCCATGTCGCTGAATGTTTTAATCTGCGTGACGGGAGGGGTTGGCAGGGGGGCATTATAGGGATTGGATAACCCCTTTAACTCCATGCTGCCTATGCTAAGTGTGCACATAGCCACCAATCATATTCCCCCGCCCCCCAAAGGTGACTTCTGTGCTGGGGGAAAATATGATTGGTGGCTATGTGCACACTCAGCATCAGCGAGTTAAAGGGGTTATCCAATCCCTAAAATGCCCCCTAAAATGCCCAGGTTGGGGGTGAGGAGTAGCAGGAAAGCACACTGCCCTCCTGAGTCCTTTATAAGCTTACAGCCGCCCCCCCCTCAAAAAAACAACAAAAAAAAAACAACACTGCTTGCTGCTGCCCTCCCCCATCAAGACTTCTGACCTCTTACTGTGGCAGTGGCACACTACAGACAACAGTGTGTTTTGTCTGTATTCACTCACTGTCCGGACTCCAGAGCGGTGCTTTAGTCTGGGCGGCCGGGGAGGGGGGGGGGGGCGGCGTGGTGAAGGGGGGCTGATGACAAGACTTGGGGCAGACGTGAGTGCACAGGACACTAAAGCGGTGCACACCTCTATATGTGCGCCTGCTCCTGCAGCCTTCCAGCGATACACTGGCCAATCAGCAGCAGCCTCTCTGCGCTGCTAAATGCTGATTGGACAGTGTGTAATTATGCAGCAGAGCGGACGCAGTGCCTGGCAGGGAGGGAGCCCGGATCACGGAGGTTAGAGATGGAGCAGGGGGAGGAGGGGGAGGAGGGGGGCCCGAGGGAGAACACAAGTGGGCGGGGCACAGGCCGCCTCAATGCCTGTAGTGTATTAATAAACTGTCTGTGCAGAGACATAGGGGGCGGGGCCTTCCATGTGCTCCGGGCCCCCTGTGCCGCGGGCCCCATAGCAACGGCGTGGTCTGCCTCTATGGGCGGTACGCCACTGGCGTTAGCCCAGAGTAACACACAGTGCAACAAACATGAGGTGCCCAGCTTTTATCTTGATCTCCAATTTTACAGTCAAAGTAATACTTGTAAGCAAGACGCACTCGCTTTGCCAGATTCTTGCACTGATCATAAGTAGGGTATTTGCCATATATGTAGCAGAAATTGTCTGGATCGTTTATTTGTGTTTATCCATCGTAAGTTTCAAAACTGATAGCACTATAACAGATCACTTTATCAATATCTGTCCAGCTTGCCTTATATACTTACTGCTGACATCAGCCTGAGTGCGTCCGGACTGGTCTAGATATGTCCATTGGAATATTTCCAATATAATGCATTAATAATAGGCTTTGCATGTATGACTTAAAATTTAGACGTGTCAGGCAAATTCCGAGTTCATATTTGGAATCAGCGCGCTCATTTTAGGCCTCTTTCACACTTGCGTTGTCCGGATCCGTTGTGTACTCCATTTGCCGGAAGTGCCCGCCGAATCTGTAACACCGCAAGTGAACTGAAAGCATTTGAAGACTGATCCGTCTTCAAAATGCGTTCAGTGTTACTATGGCAGCCAGGACGCTATTAAAGTCCTGGTTGCCATAGTAGTAGTGGGGAGCGGGGGAGCAGTATACTTACCGTCCGTGCGGCTCCCGGGGCGCTCCAGAATGACGTCAGAGCGCCCCATGCGCATGGATGACGTGATCCATGCGATCACGTCATCCATGCGCGTGGGGCGCCCTGACGTCACTCTGAAGCGCCCCGGGAGCCGCACGGACGGTAAGTATACTGCTCCCCCGCTCCCCACTACACTTTACCATGGCAAACAGGACTTTGACGTCCTGGCAGCCATGGTAACCATTCAGAAAAAGATAAACATCGGATCCGGTAATGCGCCGAAACAACGTTTAGCTTAAGGCCGGATCCGGATTAATGCCTTTCAATGGGCATTAATTCCGGATCCGGCCTTGTGGCAAGTGTTCCGGATTTTTGGCCGGAGCAAAAAGCGCAGCATGCTGCGGTATTTTCTCCGGCCAAAAAACGTTCCGGTTCTGAACTGAAGACATCCTGATGCATCCTGAACGGATTTCTCTCCATTCAGAATGCATTGGGATAATCCTGATCAGGATTTTTCCAGCATAGAGCCCCGACGACGGAACTCTATGCCGGAAAAGAACAACGCAAGTGTGAAAGAGCCCTTAGTATAAATGACATGTTTTTCTCTCAGTAGAAAAATCCTTGTTGCGCAGTGTAATTGGTACTGCTGCATCTGTAATGACTCATATACTAAAATGTTCTCATTACTTATCCCATACAGTGAAATCTGGAAGAAAACGACATAATTTTTTTTTCTAAATTCTTTTTTTTTATTCATTCAATATTACAAAAAAAATATAAAAAAGGAAATAAAAAGTGAGCAAGACAAATGTTCTGGGTCTTTGAATGCTTTGACACAAAAATAAACTTTTTTTTTTAAAATACAGTTTTTTGATACAAAAGTAGAAATACATTAAACAAAACAACAAATTTGGTGTTCATGAAATCATACTGACCCACACAAGTTATCTTTTGACTTTTAGCACATGATGAATGCCATACAAACAAAATCCAAGAAACAATAGAGGAATTATAGTGTTTTTTTCACACCATCAGCCCCCCCAAAAAAATAAAAAATACAATTAAAGTTATACATCAAAATAGAACTGTGAAAAACTACAACTCATCCCTCAAAAACAATCCTTTTAAATGTGGAAATGAAAACAAATACTGCATCTTGGGGTTAAGAGAGGAGTTCTAAAAATCACAGTAGTACTCTTCTTTATGGGCAAACTCTGCTGGTATATACAGATATACACTGCCTGTCCAAAAAAAAGTCGCCACCAGGATTTAACTAAGCAAATAGTTATAAATCTCCTATTGGATAATTACTGCATGGGCGATTATCTTTCAGCTGGCAATAAGTTATTTAACCCCAACTGGTGCAATGAGGTGCTTCTCATTTCTTAAACAGCCATATTGAAAGACACATCTCGTGGTCGTGGAAAAGATGTTAGTCTGTTTGAGAAGGGTCAAATCATTGGCATGCATCAAGCAGAGAAAACCTCTAAGGAGATTGCAGAAACTACTAAAATTGGGTTAAGAACTGTCCAATGCATTATAAAAAACTGGAAGGATAGTCGGGACCCATCGTATTCGAGGAAGTAATGTGGCCGGAAAAAATCCTGAATGATCGTGATCGGCGATCACTTAAACGTTTGGTGAAATCAAATCGAAGAACAACAACAGTAGAACTTAGGGCTATGTTTAATAGTGAAAGTAAGAGCATTTCCACACGCACAATGTGAAGGGAACTGAAGGAATTGGGACTGAACAGCTGTATAGCCATAAGAAAACCACTAATCAGTGAGGCAAACCAATGACTTCAATATGCTAGGGAGCATAAAGATTGGACTCTGAAGCAATGGAAGAAGGTCATGTGGTCTGATGAGTCCAGATTTACCCTGTTCCAGAGTGATGGGCGCATCAGGGTAAGAAGAGAGGCAGATTAAGTGATGCACCCATCATGCCTAGTGCCTACTGTACAAGCCTGTGGGGGTAGTGCTATGATCTGGGGTTGCTGCAGTTGGTCAAGTCTAGGTTCAGCAACAGTATGTGCTCCAAGAATGAGGTCAGCTGACTACCTGAACACACTGAATGACCAGGTTATTGCATGAATGGATTTTTACTTCCCTGATGGCATATTCCAAGATGACAATGCTAGGATTCATCGGGCTCAAATTGTGAAAGAGTGGTTCAGGGAGCATGAGACATAATTTTCACACATGGATTGGCCACCACAGAGTCCAGACCTTATCCCCATTGAGAATCTTTGGAATGTGCTGGAGAAGGCTTGGCGCAGCAGTCAGACTCTACCATCATTAATGCAAGATGTTGGTGAAAAATGAATGCAACACTGGATGGAAATAAATCTTGTGATATTGCAAAAGCTTATCGAAACTACTTGCACCCCCCATGTAATAACAATCCTGGAGCATCTATTCTTATGACTTTATGTTGCACCATTCCTCTTATTTCTGCTATAAGTTATAAATGACTTGCTAGCAGTTTGCAGTGAAGGTCCAGATGGGGGTGTCCCTGCACAGCCTGATATTATTCAATCAGTGCTGTCAACTGGTAACCCCCCGCTGGACCTTTATTGCAGACTACTAGCCATTTGTTCATAAGTTCTAGTAGGAATAATAGAGTAATGGTACAATATAGAGTCACAAGAATTGATTCCCCAGAATTGTTATTGCATGGGAAATGCAAGTCATTACTAAAACAGACATGTCCCCTTCAAGTACATGATAACTGGGGGCCCCACCTTGGTTACCATGTTCTAGTGTTCTCTGGGTTAAGTATGGATAGGTAAAAAGTGTTGATCTTGGGACAATCCCTTAAGTTTTTGCTGCTGTTTCTGTGCTGCTGGTCACTGGGGTTTGCCATCCATCACATGGCCCAGACATGTTACCCCCAGACAGAACAGTACCAGCCATATTAGGCCCTGAAGGCCCATCAAGTAACCATGGGGCAGCAGCCTCCTATAGTGCAGGCAGCGTGCATCATGAGGACGGGAGTACAGTACAGCTGTTACCCATAGCAACCGGAGACGGCCTGTTCTGTAATTAGAGGAAGCAGCCACAGTCTGTTAATAAGTCATGACCCCATCAGCCACATTACAGTCTGGCAGATTGGCACTGTTCTGGGGGTAATGTGGCTGATGGGGTTAGGACTTATGAACAGACTGTGGCTGCTTCCTCTAATTACAGAACAGGCTGTCTCCGGTTGCTATGGGTAACAGCTGTACTGTATTCCCGTCCTCATGACGCACGCTGCCTGCACATTAGGAGCTGTACACTACAGATAAGCGCGAGAAACTGAAACGTTGTCGGTGACACAACACTTACCATGCTGCCGGCCGTCACTTATGGGTAACCTGTGCGAACTGTGGAGTTACCGAACAGTTACTACTAGCAGGGCTGGTCCCTGACAGGGCGCACCGCTATAGCTCACATATGTGTTCACAGCCGGATTAGCCTCATACAGCATGTGAGGCTGAACAAGTTAAAACAAGGCGCTGCAGCAAGGCCACTTACCCCGCCAGTGACGATCCCGTGCGCCTCCTTCCTTACTTCAGAGCGGTGTGTTTTTAAAAAAAAATTACAACTGAAAGTGAAAAATTTCATTTTTTTGCAAAAATTTCGGTAAATTTCGATTAATAACAAAAAAAGTAAAAATGTCAGCAGCAATGAAATACCACCAAATGAAAGCTCTATTAGTGAGAAGAAAAGGAGGTAAAATTTATTTGGGTGGTAAGTTGTATGACCGAGCAATAAACCGTGAAAGTAGTGTAGTGCAGAATTGTAAAAAGTGGTCTGGTCATTAAGGGGGTTTAAGCTAGGGGAGCTGAGGTGGTTAATACAGAATGCTTAGTAGGTGGTCAATTGAGGGTTAAAAAATAAAAAAATAATTAACTCACCTTCTCCTCTTGATCGCGTAGCTGCCGTTCTCTTCTTACTTCTTTAATCATGAGCTGCCGGCTAAAGGACCTGTGGTGACGTCATATCACATGGTCCAATCACATGATCCATCACCGTGGTGATGGACCATGTGATTGGACCATGTGATCTGACGCACAAGTGATTTATTTAAAGTTTCATTTTTCCGCGTGATCTGACGCACAAGTGATTTATTTAAAGTTTAATTTTTCCCCCATGGAAACTCCCTAGATGTGGAGGAAAAAAATCTACATTAAACATTAAAAAAATTATGTTGCAATAAAAAATCTATTGTAATGCATATAAAATTCTGGACAGCTGATGTATAATTGCTGTATGTTACCAAATAGCATTGCAGAGCTTCTATGGCCAAATTGTGGGGTATGTTGGCTTTTTTGGGGGAGGGGGGATTTAAAACTGACAGAAAATTATAGCCCAGATTTAATAATCCTAAAGATGGCATAACTTTAGACTGTCTAGACCTGCACTAGATTTTTCCAAGGGGCTCAGGGTGGATGATAATTGTGGGGCAGGGATGGACACTTCTCACTGGTTCTATACCAACTATTGGTCAGCTTACTTTGACACAAACGTTTCCACCAGAATAATGCCGGAATATTGGAACATCTTAGGCCACGCCCCTCTCCGTCAAAGCTCTGCCTATTATAAAAGTGTAGAAACCATGGATGCGCCAAACTGTGCTAATTTGTGACTTTTTAGTTAGATTTTTGGCGCAGCAGAGAGTAATCCATATTGTCAGGCAGTGACAGGCCTCATGGTTGTTAGGGGAGATATATGGCAGGATTTGCCGTGTCTCCCCCACAGTCACCAGGTCTGAAGAAAGACCAGGTGCAGTAATCACCTGGGGATAAAGGAATCCTCAGAGTGAGGGGGGGGGGGGGGGGACTTGCACACAGAAGGCTGGAGTGGTTCTTTGTGGTCTGAGATGGGAGGGCTGAGAGACCACTATCCCCCAAGAGACACTGGTGTGGGAGCAGCCTAGAGGCTGCTGGAGGTTGGGCTGGGAAAGCCGCATCTGATCACGGGTGTGAACTGTGGTACGCTTTAGGTGAGTCAGGGAAACCTATGTGTTTAGGTAGGGGCCAGACGGGCAAGGTATTTTATTTTGGCTTTGTATGTTTTTTCGTTATGCCGTGTGCCACAATAAAGCACAGTTTGGCCCCTAAATCCTGGTGTCCGTGGAGAACTGTGTGGTTGAAACCCCCGAAAAAGAGCTAATCCCCCACAATATGTAACACATAAATTTTGCTGTGCATCGCAATGTTTTTCCAGGGAGACCTAAGGCGAAACTTCGCGAAAAACTTCACTCAGCCATAGGAGGTCGATCTACAGTAAGGCTGGAGCCCTGATCTGATGAATGCTTATGTGGAACTTCTACACTGCGTGCAGAATTATTAGGCAAATGAGTATTTTGACCACATCATCCTCTTTATGCATGTTGTCTTACTCCAAGCTGTATAGGCTCGAAAGCCTACTACCAATTAAGCATATTAGGTGATGTGCATCTCTGTAATGAGAAGGGGTGTGGTCTAATGACATCAACACCCTATATTAGGTGTGCATAATTATTAGGCAACTTCCTTTCCTTTGGCAAAATGGGTCAAAAGAAGGACTTGACAGGCTCAGAAAAGTCAAAAATAGTGAGATATCTTGCAGAGGGATGCAGCACTCTTAAAATTGCAAAGCTTCTGAAGCGTGATCATCGAACAATCAAGCGTTTCATTCAAAATAGTCAACAGGGTCGCAAGAAGCGTGTGGAAAAACCAAGGTGCAAAATAACTGCCCATGAACTGAGAAAAGTCAAGCGTGCAGCTGCCAAGATGCCACTTGCCACCAGTTTGGCCATATTTCAGAGCTGCAACATCACTGGAGTGCCCAAAAGCACAAGGTGTGCAATACTCAGAGACATGGCCAAGGTAAGAAAGGCTGAAAGACGACCACCACTGAACAAGACACACAAGCTGAAACGTCAAGACTGGGCCAAGAAATATCTCAAGACTGATTTTTCTAAGGTTTTATGGACTGATGAAATGAGAGTGAGTCTTGATGGGCCCTTGGCTGGATTGGTAAAGGGCAGAGAGCTCCAGTCCGACTCAGACACCAGCAAGGTGGAGGTGGAGTACTGGTTTGGGCTGGTATCATCAAAGATGAGCTTGTGGGGCCTTTTCGGGTTGAGGATGGAGTCAAGCTCAACTCCCAGTCCTACTGCCAGTTTCTGGAAGACACCTTCTTCAAGCAGTGGTACAGGAAGAAGTCTGCATCCTTCAAGAAAAACATGATTTTCATGCAGGACAATGCTCCATCACACGCGTCCAAGTACTCCACAGCGTGGCTGGCAAGAAAGGGTATAAAAGAAGAAAATCTAATGACATGGCCTCCTTGTTCACCTGATCTGAACCCCATTGAGAACCTGTGGTCCATCATCAAATGTGAGATTTACAAGGAGGGAAAACAGTACACCTCTCTGAACAGTGTCTGGGAGGCTGTGGTTGCTGCTGCACGCAATGTTGATGGTGAACAGATCAAAACACTGACAGAATCCATGGATGGCAGGCTTTTGAGTGTCCTTGCAAAGAAAGGTGGCTATATTGGTCACTGATTTGTTTTTGTTTTGTTTTTGAATGTCAGAAATGTATATTCGTGAATGTTGACATGTTATATTGGTTTTACTGGTAAAAATAAATAATTGAAATGGGTATATATTTGTTTTTTGTTAAGTTGCCTAATAATTATGCACAGTAATAGTCACCTGCACACACAGATATCCCCCTAAAATAGCTAAAACTAAAAACAAACTAACAACTATTTCCAAAAATATTCAGCTTTGATATTAATGAGTTTTTTGGGTTCATTGAGAACATGGTTGTTGTTCAATAATAAAATTAATCCTCAAAAATACAACTTGCCTAATAATTCTGCACTCCCTGTATTTTGAGTTGGATTGCTTTCTTTCTAGATGACTTGATTTCCTTCCATGGTATAAAGTAATATTTGTTTTGTAAAGTCTGCAAAGTTTGGATGTGTATATGGCAGAAGTATTATATGGCATGGCATCAGAGTAAGAAAATGTGCATCTAAATATAAATTCCTAATTAGGTCGGGTTCACATCTGCTTTGTGAACTCCGGCAGTCTGTTCCAGTGGAGGAACACTGTTCCGGAGCTCATTGTATCCGACATATATGCTGGTTTTTGGCTGCAAAAAATACTACATGCAATATTTTTTGTCCATCCGAAATCCGGCATATATGCTGTAAAGCGGCCGGATCCCATTATAGTGAATGGGGATCTGGAGGTGCGCGGTGGTATCCAGCTATGCTGGGTATAGTGAACTCCAGCAGTCCATTTCTCCGGCAGAACAGACTGCTGGAGTTCACAACACAGATATGAACGTGACCTTATACAGCACTGTGTAGGATATTAGTGGTATATATTTACCAATCATCCATAAATTTTAAACCTAATATTGTGTAGGTCCTCCTTCTGCTGCCAAAACAGCTCTGACCCGTCAATGCACTGGCTCTGAAAGACCTCTGAAGTAGAGATGTCGCGAACATAAAATTTTCCGTTCGCGAACAGGCGAACCGCCATAGACTTCAATGGGCAGGCTAACTTTAAAACCCACAGGGACTCTTTCTGGCCACAATAGTGATGGAAAAGTTGTTTCAAGGGGACAAACACCTGGACTGTGGCATGCCGGAGGGGGATCCATGGCAAAAGTCCCATCGAAAATTACGTAGTTGACGCAGAGTCGGGTTTTAATCCATAAAGGGCATAAATCACCTAACATTCCTAAATTGTTTGGAATAACGTGCTTTAAAACATCAGGTATGATGTTGTATCGATCAGGTAGTGTAACGGTTACGCCCGCTTCACAGTAATAGACCAAACTCCCTGTTTAACAAACCGCAAACAACCGCAAACAGTCAATTTGCACAACTGCAAACTCCCCATTTGCACAAGGTTGGATACCAAGCTAGCCATGTCCCGTTCCTTGTCCTCACTGATGTCATTGAAGGTCTCTTCCTCCACCCAGCCACGTACAACACAAAGGGTCCCCAAAAGGTGACAACAAGCCCCCTGGGACGCCTGCTGTGTTTGGTCTTCCACCTCCTCAAAGCCACCTTCCTCCTCAGACTCCTCTTCTTCAGACTCCTCTCTCTGCGTTTCCTCTCTCTGCGTTATTATAAGGTGTGTTATGTACAGGGCCGGTGCAAGGATTTTTGCCGCCCTAGGCAAGATAAAAATTGCCGCCCCCCCTTATCAGATGATCTGCCCATATCATGACATCACAAATGTTCCACCCCTTTCTCAGCTTTTAAATAAAAAGAACTGCTAGGTTTCCCTTAGGGTTAATCCAGCTTCTTGTAGCTGTCTTTTTTTGCGGAACGGAATTGCGGACCCATACATTTCTATGGGGCCGCATGACGTGCGGCTCCGATCCGGAATTGCGTATCCGCAATTCCGATCTGGAAAAAAATTAAACATGTCCTATTCTTGTCTGCAATAGCGGACCAGAATAGGCATATTCTGTTAGTGCTGGCAATGTGCGGTCCGCAAAATGCGGAACGCACATTGCTGCTGTCCGTGTTTTGCGGATCCGTGGATCCGCAAAACACACATGGATGTGTGAATGGACCCTAAATGTGAGGTAAATTAGTTTCCAATGTAGTATTAATAACTAAACAATTACATAATAAACATATTGCATTGTCTACTTACCACCAGGACAATAAGATGATCTGGTCTCTGGCTGCAGTCTGGCTCTTGGTCTGGCTCTGGGGACTCCCTTCTCACTCTCTTCTCCCCCACTCCCTCCCTTGTCACTCTCATTATTCCACCCCGGCACCCCCCTCCCTTGTCACTCTCATTATTCCCCCCTCCCCTGTCACTCTCATTATTCCACCACCCCCCCCTCTACCTTGTCACTCTCATTATTCCACCCCCCCCCTCCCTTGTCACTCTCATTATTCCCCCCCCTCCCTTGTCAATGTCATTATTCCCCCCCTCCCCCCTCCCTTGTCACTCTCATTATTCCCCCCCTCCCTTGTCAATGTCATTATTCCCCCCCCTCCCTTGTCAATCTCATTATACCCCCCCCCCCTCCCTTGTCACTTTCATTATTCCACCCCGGCACCCCCTCCCTTGTCACTCTCATTATTCCCCCCTCCCCTGACACTCTTATTATTCCACCCCCCCCCTCTACCTTGTCACTCTCATTATTCCACCCCCCCCTCCCTTGTCACTCTCATTATTCCACCCCCCCTCCCTTGTCAATGTCATTATTCCCCCCCTCCCTTGTCACCCTCATTATCCCCCCTCCCTTGTCAATGTCATTATTCCCCCCCCTCCCTTGTCAATGTCATTATTCCCCCCCCCTCCCTTGTCAATGTCATTATTCCCCCCCCCTCCCTTGTCAATGTCATTATTCCCCCCCCCTCCCTTGTCAATGTCATTATTCCCCCACCTCCCTTGTCAATGTAATTATTCCCCCCCTTGTCAATGTAATTATTCCCCCCCCTTGTCAATGTAATTATTCCCCCCCCCTTGTCAATGTAATTATTCCCCCCCCCCTTGTCAATGTAATTATTCCCCCCCCCCTTGTCAATGTAATTATCCCCCCCCTTGTCAATGTAACTATTCCCCCCCACACACACACCTCTAATGTAGCGTGGCCGAGCGCTTGCCGCTCTAATTTGAATCTCCGGCCGCCGGAGACTCAGGAAGCGCAGCATGAGGGGCGCCGCCGGCCGAACTTATAAAACCAACTTTTTTTTTTTTTTTACACCGCAATGGGCGCCCCTGCTAAATGGCGCCCCAGGCGACTGCCTAAGTCGCCTTACTGGTGGCGCCAGCCCTGGTTATGTATCGATTTTAGGAACCGGGAGATGGAAAAAGATGCTTGGTCGGTCCTCCTACTTCAAATTTGGGGCACTGCGCATGCAATCTAATGTGCCACCAGATATGAGTGGTGTGTTAAGTAGTACTATTCCTATCAGTTTAATCCCTGTTACGTCCCCTATGAGGGGACGTGTATGGAATAGATTTTAGACAACCGCAAAGAGTTGTCAATAGTTGACACACTCATGACATAAATTTTATACCTCTATGCATCAATCTTGGTGTAGTTATGACTGTGCTCGTGCGCACATTTGGGAGATTGCAGGCGATGGGGTTTTTTCAAAGCCTATGGTCGTGACAGTTAAGTGACCCAGAAAACAATGATTCTGCAGTGTGGGCCCATTGTTGGCCTAGTAGGCTTTAATGATCCCCTTAGATGATCACAAAGAAAATTAATGTTTTTTCTATGCAAAATTATCCAGCCGATCGCTTTTGGTCTGTTCACAATGAAGCAACGACCTTATCATCTGGGGTGTGCCAACATTGCCATTGCCAACACACTCATAGAGGTGGTAGCTTCATTGTGATACGCAAGCCCCTTCACCTCAACAAGGTAACGATCACGAAGGGGAATTGACACATGTGTGTGCCTTTTTTTTTGTTTGGTTTTTGAAGCCACAGTGCAGCACCAGCGGCCAGAAAAATTGATGTTTGTTTCCCAGGCAGAAAGTGCCCTAATACATTGCGGCTCGAACCCTAGTTGGTGGCGGATAAGTCACACAAGTCATCCGGCATTCAGAGATAAAATACAGCAGCGTGTGGACCATTTTTAGCCCAAGGCATCTCATCAGGCCTTTTTTAGTCGAATGTATCGCCCACTGTCAGTCCCTTCGGGATCCATCCCTCATTCATCTTAATAAAGGTGAGCTATTCTAGACTTTTTTGACCTAGGCGACTTCTCTTCTCAGTGACAATACCTCCTGCTGCACTGAAGGTCCTTTCTGACAGGACACTTGAAGCGGGGCAGGCCAGAAGTTCTATCGCAAATTGGGATAGCTCAGGCCACAGGTCAAGCCTGCACACCCAGTAGTCAAGGGGTTCATCGCTCCTCAGAGTGTCGATATCTGCAGTTAAGGCGAGGTAGTCTGCTACCTGTCTGTCGAGTCGTTCTCCGAGGGTGGACCCCGAAGGGCTGTGGCGATGCGTAGGACTTAAAAAGCTCTGCACGTCCTCCATCAACAACACGTCTGTAAAGCGTCCTGTCCTTGCCGGCGTGGTTGTGGGAGGAGGAGGATTACTTTCACCTCTTTCCCTGTTAGATTCCCGTTGTGCTATGACATCACCCTTATATGCTGTGTAAAGCATACTTTTTAATTTATTTTGGAACTGCTGCATCCTTTCCGTGGGATGCCTGCTGTGGTTGGTCTTCCTCCTCCTCCTCAAAGCCACATTCCTCCTCTGACTCCTCTTCCTCACACTCCTCTTCCAGCGTTGCCGCAGGTCCAGCAAGCGATGCTGATAAGTCTGTTTCTGGTGGTGATGGTGACCACAACTCTTCCTCTTCACGCTCATCTACGGCCTGATCCAGCACTCTTCGCATGGCATGCTCCAGGAAGAAAACAAATGGGATGATGTCGCTGATGGTGCCTTCGGTGCGACTGACTAGGTTTGTCACCTCCTCAAAAGGACGCATGAGCTAACAGGCATTGCGCATGAGCGTCCAGTAACGTGGCAAAAAAATTCCCAGCTCCGCAGAGGCTGTCCTAGCACCCCGGTCATACAAATACTCGTTGATGGCTTTTTCTTGTTGGATCAGGCGGTCGAACATTAGGAGTGTTGAATTCCAACTTGTCGGGCTGTCGCAAATCAAGCGCCTCACTGGCATGTTGTTTCGCCGCTGGATATCTGAAAAGTGCGCCATGGCCGTGTAGGAACGCCTGAAATGGCCACACACCTTCCTGGCCTGCTTGAGGACGTCCTGTAAGCCTGGGTACTTATGCACAAAGCGTTGTACGATCAGATTACACACATGTGCCATGCACGGCTCATGTGTCAACTTGCCCACACACCACTTTGCCGATCTCCAGTTGGTGCGGAGTCAGCCACTGATCCACCTGTGCGTTCAGGGCGGACAGGAGTGCTGGTCCGGTGTGACTCTCTGCTTTCAGGCAAGTCAACCCCAAGACGGCGTGACACTGTTGTATCCGGGATGTGGAATAGCCCCTGGGGAGCTGGGGGGGTGCCGTTGATGTGGAGCAAGACGCAGCAGAAGAAGAGGACTCAGCCGAGGAGGTTATGGAAGAGGATGGAGTAGAGGAGGTGGCAGCAGGCCTGCCTGCAAGTCGTGGCGGTGTCACCAACTCCTCTGCAGAGCCACGCATTCCATGCTTGGCAGCCGTCAGCAGGTTTACCCAATGCGCAGTGTAGGTGATATACCTGCCCTGACCGTGCTTTGCAGACCAGGTATCAGTGGTCAGATGGACCCTTGCCCCAACACTGTGTGCCAGACATGCCATTACTTCCTTTTGCACAATCGAGTACAGGTTGGGGATTGCCTTTTGTGCAAAGAAATTTCGGCCAGGTACCTTCCACTGCGGTTTCCCAATAGCTACAATTTTTTTTGAACGCTACAGACTCCACCAGCTTGTATGGTAAAAGCTGGCGGGCTAAGAGTTTAGACAAACCAGCTGTCAGACGCCGGGCAAGGGGGTGACTCTGTGACATTGGCTTCTTACGCTCAAACATGTCCTTGACAGACACCTGACTGTGGGCAGATGAGCAGGAACTGCTCAAGGCGAGAGACGGAGTGGCGGATGGTTAAGAGGGGGCAAGGAGGACAGCAGTGGTTGACGTGGCTGAAGATGCTGGACCAGGAGGAGGATGGCTCTGAGTTTGTGTGCTGCTTGTACTCATGTGTTGATCCCTTAGGCGTTTGTGATGTGCGATCATGTGCCTTCGCAAAGCAGTTGTATCTAGGTGGGTGTTGGACTTCACACGACTCAGTCTCTTTTGGCACAGGTTGAAAATGGCATCGCTGTTGTCAGAGGCAGACACACAAAAAAAAAAGCCACACTGCTGAGCTCTGCAATGACGGCATTCTGGTGGTGGCAACAGCATGCGTTGATTGGCTGTCTGGCTGACCCCGGGTGCCGATGCATGCTGGCTGACTGTGCCACTAGCTCCTTGCGACGACCTCCCCCTGCTTCCAACTCGTCCCCCCATCTGAACTTTCCCCCTGTTCTTCTGCTCTTCGAGCGGGCACCCACGTTGACATCCACGGACACATCGTCATCATCAACCGCTTCACTTGTATCTGACAACTCGGCAAAGGAAGCAGCAGCAGGTACAACATCATCATCATCACACAGTACGTCCATGTGTGTAATGCTGCCTGACTGAGACATATCCCTGTTATCTACATCCATGTGTAAATAACTCCTCTGACAGATTAAGTGAAGCGGCTGTGGTGCTAGTGTTTGTGGTGGCGGCAGGCGGGCGAGTGGTAACTTGAGATGTGCCCGAAGCTGAGCTGGAGGAGGATGGTGCGTCAAGGTTCCGAGCGGAAGCTGTAGAAGATTGGGTGTCCTGTGTTAGCCAGTCAACTATGTCCTCTGAACTTTTCGAGTTCAGGGTACGTGGCCTCTGAACACTGGGCATTATTCTAGGGCCAAAGGGAATCACAGCACCACGACCACGGCGGCCCCTGCGGGGAGGCCTGCCTCTGCCTGTCATTTTTTTTAGATTCGTTAAGTTGTACTATGCGTGCAAGCTACTGTGACACCAGATATGAGTTGCGCTGGTGACACTATGCACTTGCAGCTGGGCCTTAAACACACAAACCCGTGTGTGCAACTGACTGCTATTTATTCACTGTCAAAATTGTTGTTTTTATTTAAATGGAATCGAATGTGACACCAGATATGAGTTGCGCTGAAGTGACACTATGCGCTTGCAGCTGGGCCTTAAACACACAAACACGTGTGTGCAACTGACTGCTATTTATTCACAGTCAAAATTGTTGTTTTTCTTTAAATGGAATCAAATGTGACACCAGATATGAGTGCGCGCTGAAGTGACACTATGCGCTTGCAGCTGGGCCTTAAACACACAAACACGTGTGTGCAACTGACTGCTATTTATTCACAGTCAAAATTGTTGTTTTTCTTTAAATGGAATCGAATGTGACACCAGATATGAGTTGCGCTGGTGACACTGTGCACTTGCAGGGCATGAAACACACAAACACGTGTATGCAACTGACTGCTATTATATTACAGTCAAAAAATGTATTTATTTTTTAAATGCAAGCTACTGTGACACCAGATATGAGTGGTGGCACTGGGCAAGTGGGCACAGTATACGCTGTGAGCCTGACACACTCGCTGGCAGGCAGGCAACTGCAATTAGATTACACAGGGGGAAAAAAACTGATGAGTCTTTCAGGACTGTAGTGGACACTGAATACACTGGCCTAGCTATCGATTTCCCTATTAAATCAGGAGCAGCTACACTGTCCCTCCTCTTACTGAGAATGCAGCTTCCGAATGAATCTAAAATGGATGCTGTCCAGGAGGTGGGAGGGTCTGGGAGGGAGGGTATGATGCTGATTGGCTGGAATGTGTCTGCTGACTGTGAGGTACAGGGTCATTAGGAACCCAGCTCTAAGTTGAATTCGCAATGCGATTAATATAACCTGTATTAATCGCATTGCGATTACAACTTAGATCTGAGTTCCTAATGGTTGTATTGCTAGAATTGACGAATATAGCACTATATTCTCAATCTTCGTTATATTCTAGCAATACAACAACCATTAGGAACCCAGCTCTAAGTTGAATTCACAATGCGATTAATATAACCTGTATTAATCGCATTGCGATTGCAACTTAGTCAAATTTGTGACACTGCAGCTTCCGAATTAATCTAAAATGGATGCTGTCCAGGAGGTGGGAGGGTCTGGGAGGGAGGGTATGATGCTGATTGGCTGGAATGTGTCTGCTGACTGTGAGGTACAGGGTCAAAGTTTACACAATGATTACGAATAGGGGGCGGACCGAACATCGCATATGTTCGCCCGCCTCGGCGAACGCGAACAAGCGATGTTCGCCGGGAACTATTCGCCGGCGAATAGTTCGGGACATTTCTACTCTGAAGGTGTTCTATGAAATCTGCCTTGCGCCACTGGAGTCCTGCATGATGGAGTTTGTATGTTCTCCCTGTGTTTTGAGTGGGTTTCTTCCCACACTCCAAAGACATAGTGATAAGGAACTCAGATTGTGAGCTCCACTGGAAAAAGAAAGCAATGATAACGTCTGTAAAGTGATGCAGAATATGTTAGCGCTATATGAGTGAGTATAATTATAATCTTGTTTTTCAGTACATCTCACAGACGTTCAATTGGATTGAGATCTATAAAATTTGGAGACCAAGTCAACACCTTGAACTTTTTGTCACGTTCTTGAAACCATTCCCGAATAATTTTTTCAGTGTGTGGCAGGGCAGATTATCCTACCGAAAGATGCCACTGATATTAGGAAACACTGTTGTCATGAAAAGGTGTACTTGATCTGCAACAATTTTTAAGTAGGTGGTACATGTCAGTGCCGCATCTACATAATTGCCTTGCCCAAAGCCAAGGTTTCCCAGCAGAACATTGCAGAGAGCATAACATTGTCTCCAGTGGCTTATCTTCTTTCCATATTGCATCCTAGTGGCATCTCTTTCCCGGGTAAGTGACACACACATCTGGTCACACAAAGGAGAAGACCGAAACTCGCTAAAATAGATGCAATGCTTCTTTTTATTGCCACATGGAGGAACCAAGTAGACTCGTTTCGACTCTGTAATCAAGTCTTTGTCAGAGTCGAAACGCTTCGACTTGATTCCTCCACGTGGCAATAAAAATAAGCATTGCATCTATTTTAGCGAGTGCCTGTCTTCTCCTTTGTGTATTTGTGGGACGCCGACCTGGACCCGTGTACCGCGCATGAATAGTGGAGTGCCAGCTGTTTCACTTTGTGGTACACACACCTGGTCGTCCACATAACATGAAAGAAGATGTGAACACTTTCAGTGCAAGAGCAGATGAGGATCTGACCAAGGACGACACAAAAAATAGTGATGTGGGTGAGTTATGTCACAGCTACTACTATTCTCCCTATGGAAACACCGAATGATCAGTGTAGAGGATTAGCAGATGGTGACGCGGCCTCCTTCTACTGCACAGTAGAGGTAAGTACAGATGTATGTCACACCAAAAGTAGATTAGGACTACATTGCTGTACAGTATATTTGTAATTCAGTCAATTTTTCCTTGTCATCAACCATTTCAGGCAGTCCTCGGGCCAGTTCACATGGCTGATTTTGAAAAACCTGCTTAAAAAATCAGCGTGGAATCTTTGTGTTTTTTTTCAGCGTGAAAAAACATGCCTTTTTTTAACGCATTTTTGATGCCGTTTTTTGACATGTCTTTCTTTTTAACCAGTATTCACTTCAATATAAAACTGCATTTTTAGTTTCTGACGCGGATCTGCACCAAAAAAATGTGCGGAAGACGCACAAAAAGTGCATGGACTTAACATGGAGCTGTTCCTTTTTATGCTTCCTATTCATTTCAATGGGAGATTCAACGCTGATTCTGCCACAAGATAGGACATGCTGCTTCTTTTTCCCACAGTTCTTTTTTACACGTGTAAAAAAAGAAACAAGGCTGCTTCCAATTAAAATGAATGGGAGGCTGTTTTGAGACGTTTTTGGAGCTGATTTTGAGGACGCGAACCGCTCCAAAATCAGTGCCAAAAAAACTCTGTGTAAACTGGCCCCTTCACAGGAATTGATAGTAACTAGGAGATTGCCTGTCATGATGATTACTGTTATCTCGCATGTCTCCAGCTCTAAGAACCTCCAGAAACATTTATATATGGTACATGTAAAGAGCAAGTGGCAAACAAGGGGTTAACAGGAGGAGGAGTGGTGAGCAGGCTGGCAAATGGACCCCTCACATACAGTCTGCACCTCCCCTTGTGTTTTCCTGAGCTTTGCCGTGGGGGCTGGAAACAGCTGGAATGAGGTAATGTGAGGAATGTAACTGGGATAACCCTTTCAGTGCCAGCTTTTGATCTAATCATGGCTGCTGGCAAAAGAGGCATTCAGCAGTTACATTTTTAGCAATGCTATTCTCTCACAATCAATGGCATGATCTCATTATATCATGATGGTTAAAAAAAAAAGGAATTCTTCAAATTCAAGTTCGGGCCAACATAAACCAACAAAAGCATTTCATTCTCTTATTATCTTTACTTATTTTTGTTAACTTGGATTGCAGTTTTTAAAGGAGAACAGTGCATGCATCTTCTACAACCACTGCGGCTGTGAAACCAGGAGAGTCCATTGGACACTCTCCAACTTTTCAGGAGAATGAAAGATTACATAGGAAATACACAGAAATCACATTTTACCAGGAGCATAGCTGCCATGGAAGCAGGGGAAGCAACTGCTATGTGACCGGAACTTAGGAAGGGGCCCAAGAGGAGGACAAATTGATTTATTTTCAGGCCCCAGGGAGCGGTGAGTAGGGTACTCGCACTGGTATTACTCACCACTCCCCGGTCGTCTTCTCCGGGTGCCTGCACTGTGCTAAGTCCTGACAGCACACAGCTTCAGGATGGGATGTAGCGTGCATAGGAGCACACTATGACCTGAAACTGTGAAAAGTCAGGTTGCGGTGTAGTGCGTGCCTAGACACAATGCTGCACAAAGAGCCGAGGCACCCGTAGGAGGAGAAGAAAGGTTAATATTTGGTCTGAGGTCTGCATTAAGGGGACCAAGGAGGGCCCGGTTCAAAAATCTGCTGTGGGGCCCAGTCAGTTCCAGTTACACCACTGCATTATACTACACATAAAAAATACTAACATTACCAATGTAATAAGTCGCCATCTTCTGGCATCTTGTGAAACTGCTGTTCCTTAGTAAAGAATGACAGTAAGGTATCAATGTAATGTGACTGGATTGTAATGTTTCCAGAGGAAAGAAAGAACAGATATCACAGTAACTGCCCTGTTTCCATAGCCAAATATAAAGACTGCATACTTGCCTACTCCCCGATGATAAGAATAGACCTCTCAGACTCCTTTCAGAGTGTAAGATGAGGCAGGAACCCACTTTAAATAAGAGCGTCTCCTTTAAGATGCAACACAATGGAGAAGCTAGATTCCAGCCCCCGAAGACACGACATGACAAGAAGTGGCACAGCTGGGTGTCACCTGCTGAATAGGACTTTGCAACGGGCGGGAAGCTGTAGGGGATAGCACTACTTGAATAAAAGTGGTGGCATAGCTAGTGTGCCATCTGCTCAGAAGAGGAAGTAAGAGAAGTAGCCATAAAAATGCCAGATGGAACGGGTGTGAACCCTGGGGGTACAAGCTAGGGTAAAGACCTACTGCAACTGGAGAGCATAGAAGGCAGAAAACGACCTGTACTGCTGACTCTAGCTGGGGACAAGGAGTGGCAGATACCAAAGTGCCTAGAAGAATGCCAAAGGCAGTCCACAGAGAGTGCAGGACGAGAGGGAGTGTTATTCCCTGCCGTGTCATGGTCGCTGATAGTGAGAATAATTATTTGCTGTCAGCTCTCTGTGCAAAAAGTAAAAGGATCCAGCTTCTGGTAAAACGATATATCTTTTATTTGATGCTGTCAGCTCTCTACTATCAGCGAACACAATTAAGTGCCAGTGTCAGTGTGGGCCCAGGAAATTCCTTTTGTTGACATGATGAAAGAGCGGGGGGGGGGGGGGCGTTAGGAAGTCGAATCAGTCTGCGTATCAGTGTTGATAGAAGAAGCAGAAGGGTGTCCTAGAGGAAAGGGATTTAGGGGTCATTATTTCAGAAGACTTAAAGGTAGGCAGACAATGTCATAGAGCAGCAGGAAATGCTAGCAGAATGCTTGGGTGTATAGGGAGAGGCATTACCAGTAGAAAGAGGGAGGTGCTCATGCCGCTCTACAGAGCACTAGTGAGACCTCATTTGGAGTATTGTGCTCGGTACTGGAGGCCATATCTCCAGAAGGATATTGATACTTTGGAGAGAGTTCAGAGAAGAGCTACTAAACTAGTACATGGATTGCAGGATAAAACTTACCAGGAAAGATTAAAGGACCTTAACATGTATAGCTTGGAAGAAAGGCGAGACAGAGGGGATATGATAGAAACTTTTAAATACATAAAGGGAATCAACAAGGTAAAAGAGGAGAGAATATTTAAAAGAAGAAAAACTGCTACAAGAGGACATAGTTTTAAATTAGAGGGGCAAAGGTTTAAAAGTAATATTAGGAAGTATTACTTTACTGAGAGAGTAGTGGATGCATTGAATAGCCTTCCTGCAGAAGTGGTAGCTGCAAATACAGTGAAGGAGTTTAAGCATGCATGGGATAGGCATAAGGCCATCCTTCATATAAGATAGGGCCAGGGGCTATTCATAGTATTCAGTATATTGGGCAGACTAGATGGGCCAAATGGTTCTTATGTGCCGACACATTCTTTGTTTCTATGTGTGAAGGGAACAAGTGCAGATAGTCCATGTGTGGAGTAAAGTTGACCTCTGGTTGGCTTGTGAGATGTTAGGCCTGGGCCTGTCCATCAGAGGTGCACTGGTGAACTGGAAGCCATTGTGGGCTTGTTCACTAAGGCAGTATTGGTATGCTGAGACGACAGAGTGACTGAAGGCCTGCAGAGATGCTGCACAGTGGGTTGCCTTGCAGGAGACCCACGGGTAAGAGCTATCATACTGACATCTCAAAGCAAGGCCTGGAGAGTCACAGATTGAAGTTGGTGAGTTGACCCGGGGATTTATTGTTACCTTATAGTAATAGTTTGAGATAGTCTAGTTGTAACAGTAAGGAATGGCAGACTGATCAATTTAAGCAGTGGGATAGGTTACCCAGGACACAATGGGGCAGCTTAAAATTTTCTGAGGAATCACCAGGCGATAACAAACAGTTCACTGTGACACTGCATATGTCTTACAAAGCCACAGTCTCTTACAACATGAACATTCATCAAACAAGAGTGGGTCGATGGTGAGGTTCATAGCAAGTCGTACAGAGTGGTAATGGCCACACTTCTCCACAGGAGCTTCCCCTTGTGTTTCTCTGGTACCACAGGCTGCACCTGTTCTGCATCACACCTAAATTCCTTCAACTACACAGTGCCACGTGCACACCCAAACTAACTCTTAATGGGAACAGGACTAAGTACACTCCTTGGACTTCTCCCAGCTGGCACACATTGCCACAAACTGACATGCCCACACTGGTGAGCCAATATGGTTCCTCCCTCGCTATCCCAGCAGCTGACTGCATTGCTCCTAGCCTAGGGACAATGCAGTCAGCTGCTGGGATAGCGAGGGAGGAACCCGATTGGCTGACCAATGTGGGCATGTCAGTTTGTGGCAATATGACCAAACTGGGAGGAGTCCAAGGAGTGTCACTAGGTTAAAACATTCAGGGCCTGGGCCCTGGATGTTTTGTCCCAGGCCCAAATGTACCGTAGGACATATACACTCGCCTAAAGAATTATTAGGAACACCATACTAATACGGTGTTGGACCCCCTTTTGCCTTCAGAACTGCCTTAATTCTATGTGGCATTGATTCAACAAGGTGCTGATAGCATTCTTTAGAAATGTTGGCCCATATTGATAGGATAGCATCTTGCAGTTGATGGAGATTTGAGGGATGCACATCCAGGGCACGAAGCTCCCGTTCCACCACATCCCAAAGATGCTCTATTGGGTTGAGATCTGGTGACTGTGGGGGCCATTTTAGTACAGTGAACTCATTGTCATGTTCAAGAAACCAATTTGAAATGATTCGAGCTTTGTGACATGGTGCATTATCCTGCTGGAAGTAGCCATCAGAGGATGGATACATGTTCTCATTCTGTTTACGCCAAATTCGGACTCTACCATTTGAATGTCTCAACAGAAATCGAGACTCATCAGACCAGGCAACATTTTTCCAGTCTCCAACAGTCCAATTTTGGTGAGCTCGTGCAAATTGTAGCCTCTTTTTTCTATTTGTAGTGGAGATGAGTGGTACCCGGTGGGTCTTCTGCTGTTGTAGCCCATCCGCCTCAAGGTTGTGCGTGTTGTGGCTTCACAAATGCTTTGCTGCATACCTCGGTTGTAACGAGTGGTTATTTCAGTCAACGTTGCTCTTCTATCAGCTTGAATCAGTCGGCCCATTCTCCTCTGACCTCTAGCATCCACAAGGCATTTTTGCCCACAGGACTGCCGCATACTGGATGTTTTTCCCTTTTCACACCATTCTTTGTAAACCCTAGAAATGGTTGTGCGTGAAAATCCCAGTAACTGAGCAGATTGTGAAATACTCAGACCGGCCCGTCTGGCACCAACAACCATGCCACGCTCAAAATTGCTTAAATCACCTTTCTTTCCCATTCTGACATTCAGTTTGGAGTTCAGGAGATTGTCTTGACTAGGACCACACCCCTAAATGCATTGAAGCAACTGTCATGTGATTGGTTGACTAGATAATTGCATTAATGAGAAATAGAACAGTTGTTCCTAATAATTCTTTAGGTGAGTGTATAACAGTATTGCCGGACTCAGGACGGCAATACAATTGAATCACTGCAGCAGAATTGCTCAGGGTCCCCATCTGTAAAAGGGCCCCCTGCTTAGCTGGTCCTCAGCCACTGAAAGAGGATAAGGATGCACAGCAGGAGCTGAAGGACCTGTGATGACATCACAGTCATGTGATTAGTGCTAGAGGCAGAGCTCCGTGGTAGAGAAGGACCTGCCATAATGTCACCATCATGTGATTAGTGCAAGAGAAGACGGAGATCAGCTATGAAGAGCAGAAGTAGTGGTGAAGAACCTCTGATGATATCTGTGACATAAGGAGAGGTAAGTGAAGCGGTTAATTCTCAGAGTGAGAGCCAGTGTAATGCTGAGAGTTGTAGTTCTACCCTCTTACACTACCTCCCTGCTTGGTTGAGAGAATGATGTTATTTGCCTGGGACTGTAGGGGCTGAAGGGAGGGATGTTATTTCCATGGGTCTGTATGTTAGAGCTGAAGGGAGGGATGTTATTTACATGTGGAGGGATGTTATTTCCAAGGGACTGTATGTTGGAGGTGGCAGAGGGAGGGAGTGATATTATTTATATGGGACTGTATTATTGGAGAGGCTGAAGGGAGGGGGGTGATGTTATTTGCATGGGGCTGTATATTGGAGGGGCTGAAGGCAGGTAAGTGATGTTATTTAGGCTACATGCACACAAACATAAATAATGTTTAAGTAGCGGCCATTACACGGCCATTTTTATAACCAATTAAAGTCTATGGGGCTGGTCACATGACTGTTTTGTAATGGTCAGTGAATAGCAGCTGTCAGAACACAGGACATGTCCTATTGTTGGCCGTGAAACCAATGGGACCTTTTTAACGGCCGTTTAGACAGGAGTGTGTCTGAGTATAGCTTATAAAAACAAGTACACTGGGAGGGGGATGGCATTTCAGGGGTTAAAATAATAAAAAAAATACCTCATCCAAGGAATACTCACTCCTCATTGGATGCAACAGGACCTGTGCTCCAAGCATGATGATATCACATGATCATGGTGGGAGCGTTAGGTCCTGCTGCCTCCAGTGAAGAGCGAGTTTTTCTGTGTGTGCTCAAGTGGATAAGGTATGGGTTTTTTGGCAGCAAAAAGAAAATGCTGGGGGCCACTATAGGGGACATTATTAATGGGGGGCTACTATGGGGGACATTATTAATCCTGGAGTTACTATGGGGGCATATGCATTGGGGACTTGAGCCCCGGATCTTTTGAGACCCTAGCAACGTCCCTGCTCCTAGGCAAACACCACCATGCATTATAATAACAAATTTTGGGTTGATAGGTTGAACTATGGGTTAAGCTCTGAGAAATGGTGTGGAGTACCATTGAGTCTGTGTATGTAGAGTTATCACCAGTCTGAGATCCCTGCAAAGTGAATAGTTGCCTGTGAAAGAGCAATAACTGTAGTAATCTAAAGACTTTTCAAGTTCTAGAACATTAAAGTTTTTGTGCCATCCAGAGTGAAAACTGCAACTACTAAGCTCTCATGCCACATGTGAGATTTGTAACCATCAAACATGGATGTACTATTTAACTGCAGAAAAAAGGAAAATGTTCTGTATTAACCAATTTTGAGCTGTTACTTTTTCTTTAAAGTCGGGGCACTCTAACACAACATATCAACATACCTCCCAAGTGTCCCTCTTTTGGAGGGACAGTCCCACTTTTTCACCCAAGTTACTCTGTCCCTCTTTCCTCCTTAAATGTCTCTCTTTTTGACCTGGAAAGTAAATGTGCCTTATTAAACTCATACTGTAGTATCCCACTAGGTAAATGTAGGCACTATACAAGGGTCAATTGGGCCACGTTGTTCTCCACCTCCTGTGAAACAGTGGCATTGTATTTTACATCACATTTTAATGTGTATTGCTATGCTTTTATGTGCATATTTCCCCTGTTATCAGTGTATCAGGCCTGTTAGGGTGTAGTTCCACCTCCAAGACTGTAGAGGGAGCTAGGGAACCCCTAATATAAATAGTCAGGTCCTGTTCAGGGGAGAGGTCTGTGTGTAGAGTCCGAACAAGAAGACACTTTAGCCAGAGAGGAGCGGAAGTGTAGGCTCTGACATGCAGCTAGACAGCCCAGGCTTCTAGTTGTCCCCAGGGGAAGAGTTACCTCCTGAAGAAACCTGCAGTTCCTACAAAGTACAGAGAAGAGCAGAAGTGTTTCCAGCTGAACCCCAGAGCTGAAGGGCAGAAGGATTTATATTGAAGCAAGGATATATACCTGAGGAAGTTTACCTAATGTCACCGCCAGATCTCTGAGAAGTTCTGACAGACGTTCTTCAGTACCACTTGCATGATGTTCTTTTGTTTTGGTTTCGTTTTGTCATCTCTCCTCCCTCTCCCATCTATTAGCAGTGATCGCCTCCCTTTATATCCCCTCCCATACTGCTTCACTTTGCGGTTTATACCACTTCCTGGATTGTGCTCACTGCTAGATGCTGCAACTGCTGGTTCCTCAGATAAGTCTATTCCTTTATTTGTGTTTTCCTGTTGGCTTGATACTAGGTGACCCTGACTCCCTCCGTATTGAGTGCAGGGAGCCGGTGGTCGTATCCCCTCACTATTATAGGATTTTCAGGTGTTACTCAGTCTAGGTACGGGGGGAAGCAACTTTCTATCATTAAGATCTTTGCATGGGCTGAGCAGTCAGGGAGAGCTCTAGGGCTTCTGTAGGGCTCACCCATATGTTCCTTAGTTTGGGATCAAGTCAGTTGGATCTTTATTTGTGACTTCTAGTTTTCTGCAACACCATCCGTGACACCTAACCAAGGATAAAGCCAACAATAGGGCATACAGGCCTTGGGATCAAGACAGACAGGAGTTCTGAGGAATAGTGCACAGGATTTCTGAGGAAGAGTGCAGCCTGATCTTTGAGTGTTTTAACCCTCTGAGTATCTTGCAAGAACATTGTACCTGCCATTATTGTAATAGCCTGCTTGAGACTGCTTCTGTCATATGGAACTGAACCTAAAGAACTGTAAATAGTTAACTGTTCCAGTAAAGAAAGTTTTGGTTCACTGAAAACTGTGTTCCTCACTTATTACCGCTATCAATCGGTGTGCCACCGTTACCGGCACTGGCGTCACAAACTTAAAGGGATCTTGCCACCGGCACATTAAACCTGCAACATCCAGGGCATCTCACCTACCACCGGCCTGGTCCCTATACATTGAGAGTGCCCCAGAGGACTTCTGTGCCAGCCTCTCCATCACTGCTGTACGCCTGCCCAGGGTCTCCCTATAAAATGTGAGTAACCAAGAGCAACCCTCGTATTGCCTATTAACCGTGACCTCACCATCACAATACCCTGCAGGGCTGCGTACTGCAATATCCCCAACCGTCCCAGATCCGTTGGGACTGTCCCAGATTTTGGTGGCTGTCCTGCGGTCCCAGAATGGCTGAGGTATGTCCCACTCTCAGCTGACTCTGTGTCCATAGGACGCAAAGACAGCTGATTGTAATGGTGAAGCAGGGAGTCGACCACTTCCTGCTTCACCACTCCCCAACAGCAGCACTATGCCCTCTGCTGCTGGTCTGTGTAGGAGACAACCTGGAATCAACCTGTGCTCCTCCTCCACGGCAGCACGATGTGTGAAAGTATCCTGTCTGCTGCTAGGGAACGCCAGCCGCTGAGCTCTGATCACCGGAGGAACCAGGTGAGTATTTAAGTTTTTTTCCTTCCTGTGAAGGAGGCACATATCTGGCATAACTACTGTGAGGAGGCATATATCTGGACATAACTACTGTGAGGGGGCACATATCTAGCCATAAATACTGTGAGGGGGCACATATCTGGCCATAAATACTGTGAGGGGACACAAATCTGGCCATAACTACTGTGAGGAGGCACATATCTGGCATACCTACTGGTAGTGGGTACATAACTGGGCATAGCAACTGTAAACGGGGCACATCTGAGCATAGCTACTGTGAAAGGGGCAAGTATGTGGCCATAATAACTGTGGGGTGGCACATATCTGGCCATAACTACTGTGAGATGGCACATATCTGGCATAACTACTGTGAATGGGCACCTATCTGGGCATAGCAACTGTGAAGGGACACATCTGGGCATAGCTACTGTGAAGGTTTGCATATCTGGGCATGACTGCTGTGACGGGGGCGCATGTGGGCATAAATACTGTGCGGCACACAATGTGGGCATAATTACTGTAAAGGGGGCACATGTGGGCATCATTACTGTAAAGGGGGCACATGTGGGCATAACTACTGTGAAGGGGGCACAATGTGGGCATAACTACTGTGAAGAGGGGATAATGTGGGCATAACTACTGTGAAGGGGCATATGTGGACATAACTACTGTGAAGGAGGCACAATGTGGGCTGTGGACTGGTACAAAGGAGGAATAAGTACTATGTCGAGGCATTAAGGGGACTGGGTGTGTATAGTTGTGTTTAGAGGCATGGTCTAGTATGAAAATAATTGCGCCACACACATTGTCTCTCTTTGTGTTTCTCAAAAGTTGGGAGGTGTGTAACAATATAAAAATAGCAAAGACAGGTGCACTCTGCGGTCTTCCTAAACCCTCAAACTGATGTTAAAATTTAGAGATTAACCAACATATCCTACTGTGTAGGACATGTCTGAGCCCGAGCACCACACCAAGGTTTCTCAAGTAGCTCGGGTCCTAACACTCACCTACCTGAGCCGTATGGGCAATACCAGTGGGCGAATTACAGGCGCGTGAGGTCCGAATGACAGACAACTCACCAGTTACCTCCAGCATGTAACCATGCTTGCCATAGGAGGAGGGAGGAGTCTGCGAGTCCCACTCGAGACTGGCTGATATGGCCCAGGCCGCACAGGTGCACCTAAATGTAGCCTGTGGATTGAAAACAGGCACATTAAAATTGGAGTTTATACACCTCCAGGCATCTCTATATACAAACAAACTGAAAAAAATGGCATGGTGTTAAACAGGCAAGAAGTGATCAAACCCATATGCAGTTGTGCATATATATATATATATATATATATATATACACATACAGGGGAGCAAATCCTGCACTTATGGCCCGTTGCTACTGGCGATCCCCAGCAAAAATGCATACAGTGGAGGATGCCCGCAGCGGAGGCATGTAACAACGATGTCCAAACTGCTAGGCCCAGGCAGAAGAAGTTTGACAAACTCTGGAAACATGACATTTCTATTTGCCAATGAACTTCTGGCATGAGACCAGTTGATTAAGAATGAGCTTATGTGTGCAGTGTTAGATTTTCTGAGTATCTTGGGCTTGGCTATGTGTTAATAAGTGTACTTTTACATGATCCATTATGTTTTGATGTAAGTATATTTTAGAAATATACAAATTAAAGCATGTTACTAATATAAATATATTGCTTCTTTTCTCTTCCTCACTCTGCTTAGCTACATGTACAGCACCTTGCTTGAGAGACAATCATGAAGCAAACAGGCTTCAGTAATGCTGTGTGCCCACTGGGTGGCTCATACTCAGTGCCTGTGTCTGGTGGCACAGATGAATTCTCCTGTATTAGCACATTTTATCTGACAGTTCTCGGTGATCCAGCACAAGCTGAATATCTACAGTATATACATTTTGTAATGTTCTTTCACTATAATCATTGTATAGTTTACTCTGTGTGTTAAACTAACCTTAACCCCTTAAAGGATGCAGCTATTTTGGCCTTAAAGGAGTTGCCTGGAATTTATCTTTAGGGTAGGTCATCAATATAATATCAGAGGGTATAATAAAAATTAATAGTCCCAGTCTCAGATCCACTGGTGCACTGCTGGATCGCATAGGGGCAGGACCACTCCCCTCAATTCACAAGTTTAATATCCATGCTGCTTATCTCCCAGAGCTGGAGGTTACTCAGAGGGACACAACTTCTTCCACTCAGCAGTGTAATCAATCACTGGCATGACCTCCACATCGCAACATTGGTTTCATTACCTCCACTTAGAATTTGGATTCATAAAAGAAAGAAAACTCCAACAGTGTGATACTGCTACCATAGAGCCACAGAGACACACATAGTTCTACTTACAAGAGAAATAGTCATAGGAGCACATATCTGAATTCAACACTGACATATATTCCTTAGGTATTCCTCTTCCTCCACTGTAGGTCTTTCACTCAGACATAAAATAATCTTAAAATAGTAAGATACCGCTACATAAGATTATAAGAAGAACGCTGTTATACTCAACAAATGAGGTCGTCATAAAATCACATGTATAAAATTTCTAGTCCACCCGACTCGCTTTCATAAAGCTTTATCAGGGGACCTCTGGGACCCACTCCTATCTCAAAAACAGGGCCCCGTAGGGAATGTAGAGCAAGACGTTCATCAATGGCCATCCCTCCACTCACCACTATGGGACTACAGGAAATAACTTAGATTTTTTTCAGAGAGTCACTAACAGCTGCTTGTCAGTGGAGATGTTGGATGTTGGACCCGATTGATCTCATACTGATGATAAGTCATCAATATACTAGTCCAGAAAACCCCTGTAAATCCCCTGGTACATGTGGAGCCCAGAAGAGGAGAGAGAGGATAGAAGAAGCAGTATCAACAATGTTGATGGCAGAAGTTACTCACTCTGCACTCTCCCGGGTCCGTGCAATGATTAGGAAGGACGCACCTTTCTTCCCTTTGGGGCACACTCTGGTTCTAGGGTTTTCCTTTCTGATGACTGTTGAGCGTTGAGGGTTTTAAGGTGCTAGGCTGGGTCCCAGTTCGTGACATGAACACTTTTCAGTGTAATAGTATTGCATGAAATAATCAGGTTGAGTTAACAGCAAACAATTATTTGCTGAAGATTCATGTTGAAGTGCATTAATCACAGGTTTTGCATGTATGAACTGCCAGATGTTCACAATCTGGGGTTGCCAGAAATATTCTGGATAACACAGTAGAACATAAGGCGTAAAGAGCTAATGAGTATGTATCTAGAAAAAATGTTTATCAGTATCATCAAAAGACCTACCATCCCAAAGGACATAGGATGGCAATACCTTAGCTCAGACATTGAGGTACTGTAGAATGGAAGTGAATAGCTGGATGCCCACCACCATCTGCCACCTCATTCAATGTTTTTCATTGAAAGCTTTGTGTGGAGGATCAGTAACTGCTGTGATAACAGGCTGTTTAGTCAGGTAATCTGTTGTGACATCACAAGTTGGTTTCAGACAGTTAACATGCCGTGACATCACAAATGAGTATTGCTCATTGTAAGGCTACTTTCACACTAGCGTTTTGTCTCTCCGTTTGTGAGATCCGTTCAGGGCTCTCAAAAGCGGTCCAAAACGGATCAGTTTTGCCCTAATGCATTCTGAATGGAAAAGGATCTGCTCAGAATGCATCAGTTTGACTCCGTTCAGTCACCATTCCGCTCTGGAGGCGGACACCAAAACGCTGCTTGCAGCGTTTTGCTGTCCGCCCGATGAAGCGGAGCCAAACGGATCCATCCTGGCACACAATGTAAGTCAATGGGGACGGATTCACTTTCTCTGACACAATCTGGCACAATAGAAAACGGATCCGTCCCCCATTGACTTTCAATAGTGTTCAAGACGGATCCGTCATGGCTATAGAAGACATAATACAACCGGATCCGTTCATGATGCATGCAGTTGTATTATTGTAACGGAAGCATTTTTGAAGATCCATGACAGATGCGCAAAAAAAAACACTAGTGTGAAAGTAGCCTTAGTTGTTTTGACATCATAGGATATTTTATTCAGGTAAACTACTGTGATATCATACATAAGTGGTGGTCAAGAAGGCTGTATTGACAGCATAACAGTGTTTCTGTTAGGTAAGCTAATGTGATATTGCAACCAGGTGAGCTCAGGTGGACATACTATTGTATATTTATTATCAAATTAGCAGTTGAAAACCAAAGGCCCCAAGGGTACAGCCTAACTGTGCAGTTGGCCGCATGCCACCAAGCTACACCCACCCGCAGCAACTAATGGCTGCTCGATTTTGGGGTAAAATAGTGTGGCCATTGGTTGAATTTGGTGGGCATGGCCTGGCCGCATGTGCTCAGTTTCACCATGGGGTCATACCCTTATACTGTTCTTGCACAGGGGCACTCTGTTGTAGGTGTCCACCCGGGTATGCATAGTGAGAATGCTCTAGATTACTATCATCACTAATGTTATATATTCTGCCAGCAGTTTGCCTTTCAAGATGAACTTGGATTTACCCTGACCTGAAGTGGTTTACGTGAATATTCAGCAGGTGGAACCTGGTTGTCAGTAGTAGATTCTCTGTTTCTTTTACCCCTTTAGGTCAAATGATAGGGCAGAAGAATGTGTGGTGAGAAGCAAGAGTAATTGGTTATATTCCTTTATGATATGTTGTACAATAAGCAGGGTTACTTGAGCTGTTATGGCAGCGCTGTCCATAATTCCTCCCAGAGCAAAACAGCTACCAGTCACAGTGTCCCCCATTAGTGACCCAGCCCCAACACTCCTAGAACAGTGCTTGTCACAATGGCCTGCTACTTGCCCAGTTCATCTTTGCAGCTGGCGCTGATTTAAAGTGGCTTAGCATCTGGCAGATAAAAATATTTGCTGCTCTGTAGAAGCTGACAATGGACTGTAAAGAAAACTTCTCCATTGTCAACTTCTAAAGAGGAACATCTGGATTCCACTTGTCCATGGTCACCCTCAGGCTATGGTGTCTTGGGTACTGCCCTTATGCCTGAATTGTCAGTCTGACCCTCCTACTTACTGTCACATAATGTAAGCAAGGGAAGGGAAAGCAATAAACTTCAAAGCAGCCGTCCAACATTCAACGATGACACTGTAAATAGAAATGCGGTGATTCTTGCCTTTGTAATTATTGGAAAGGATGAGAATGTTTTCCTGGAATTTCAGTTATACATTTTAGATGTTTTTATTAAAGGAGAATTTCATGTATTAAAAGGTAAGAGGTAGACCTGTAAGGTCAGTAAATTCAATACACATTAACAGCACAATCTAGTTCTATTCATATGTTACTTACCAGGTTATCCACCGCAGCCACTTTTTAATTGTCTCAAGGTTTGTAGAATGTACTGCAGCTTCCAGAGGTACATTTCTGAAAAGTCATAAATAGTAATGTTTTGTTCATGCAGCTATAAATTACAAAGAATTTTACCCCAGTTTTAAAAATAAAGGCCCCTGGCTGCCCCAGTGTCTGCAATACAGACAGAGAAGACTGGCATCCCCGCTTTGACAGGACACACGATGGTGACAGTTACTTGACTTGTCCACATGATCATTTCTCCAGATGCTCCTGGCAACATCCACTTTGGCCTAAGCACTGAATGGTAACGGATGTGTTCAGCACATGTGCAGACACAGAAAATTCTGCAGCTCGTGTCTGTACATGTGCTAGACATGTCCAGTTCGCCTTAACAGAATTGGAGGCCAGGAACAGCCCAAGGAAGTGGTTACATAGATAAGTCACGTGATTGCCACCATCTTGAACCCTTTGAAGACAGAGAATGCCAGCCTTCATCGTTTACATCAACAATAATGTAGCAGCCTGGGGCCTTCACTATCAAAGCTCAGGTAAAATATAAATTTATAGTTGTATGAATCAAACAATAAACAGTAGTTTATGACCGTTTAGAAAGGTAAGCATAAAGTGGCCCATCCCTTTAATAACAACATGGAAAGATATGTATAATTAAGAAATTAGGCAACTTTGCTCCAATCCAGGTCGCAAAAATTAAAGAGGTTCTCTGGGATTTACATTTTGATGATCTTTCCTCAAAATAAGTAATTAATATGAGATTGATGGAGGTCCAACTCCGAGCACCCAGGCCGATCAGCTGTTTGGGAAAGCCACAGCACTCACCGGAGCTCCAGTGAGCGCTACGGCCTCCTCACAGCTTACAAAGCACAGTGCGGTTTATTTTATAGTGACTGGGCTTCGTACTGCAGCTAAGCCCCATTCACTTGAATGGGGCTGAGCTGCACCTAGGCCATATGACCAATGAACGTGACATCACATTTCTTGAAAAGATGGCACCGCGGCCTCTTTGCACAGCTGATCTGATATTGATGACCTATCATGAAGATAGGCCATCAATAAGCAACTCCTGGAAAACCCCTTTAATGCACTCTTGATTAAATGATACAAATAAACCTGTGTTACTTTTCTGTACTGCACTGATCCTTTTGGCATGGAGTGTACAGGTAACTCATTGTAACATCTATTCTTTTCCACTTCTGAAAATTGACCTTCTTGAGTAACTTGTGGCTTGACCGGGAGTGCAGTCAGTGCTCAAAAAAGGTGGCTGTTGGGTGACATACTTGTCCATTGCAGCACTTTTGCCTAATTCTTAAAGAATTCACCAGTGGCCTTGAAAGAATATTTAGAGTAAATTTCATTTTGAGAAATTACTCCATGACCCATGATATGTAGAGAGGGTAGCATCTTATCTTTTGAGATTTTGCAGTACATCTGGGAACTCATCAGTGAAGTGTAAACACAGGGGTGCACCTAGTCTTTCTGTTGCCTGAGGCGAAGATTGAAAAAGCGCAAAACCCACCCATACCAAATTCTCAAACTAACCCCTTCTCCCCTAACATTACGTATATCACTACAGAACATACAGTGTAATACAGCGTCCCATACCTCTTACATCCAGTGACGTCTCCTTTGATGAAGATGTTCTCTTTCCTCATCTTCTCCTTTCAGACCTTCAGACCAGACCACCATTTTTCAGCCATTTCTTGTCTCTGCAGTTTGACAAAAAAATCTTAGTTTACTACTTTTCCATCATCACATCTTCTGGACAAATCATCCTACCACCCCCAATACTGTGCCGCTGTGCTCCCCAATATTATACTGCAGAAACAGATAAACCCCCTGATAATGCTAGTACCATGCATATAGTGCCCTTCAATAATTATTGGCACGCAGTGTCCTAAAATAACTGGCCCAGCAAATAGTGCCGCTGATACTAATAGTGTAAAATATTAATATTGTAAACTAGTAGTGTAAACATCCCCCAAAAATAACTGTGCTAAGCTGATACTGTGCCAAGGTGCCCCCACAGTAATAGTGCTCACAAAAAGTCCCACCGATAGTAATAATTCTCTGCTAGAACACACATGGTAGTAATAGTGCTGCTACAGTGCCCACAACATGTCCCCACTGTGCCCCAGAAGTAATAATGCTCCCATAGTGCCCATACTATTAATCATGTTCCCCATACACCCCCAGTAGTAATAAAGCCCACCATAATGCCCCCAGGTAGTAATAATTCTCCTTATAATGTGACAGTACAAAAAATGCCCCCTTTTAATGCCCCCAGTTAAGCTAATGTCCCCATAATGTGACAGTATAAAATACACCTATATAATGCCCCCAGTAAATGCCCCCATAGTGCTCCTCTCCCCCTTCCTCCTAGTACCCACCATAATGTACCAGTATAAAATGCCCCTATAATGCCAAAGTAGATGCCCCTATAAATGCCAAATACCCCTTCTTAGTCCCCCCGTAGATGACCCCATAGTACTCCTCTCCCCCCTTCCCCATAGTACCCACCATAATGTGTCCCAGTATAAAATTCCCCTATACAGAGCCCCCCATATAAAATACCCCTTCTTTGTGGCCTCAGTAGATGCCCCCATAGTGCCCCCCAATAATGTGCCAGTAAGAAGTGCCCCCATAGTTCCACCCAATAATGTGCCAATAAAAAGTGCCCCCATAGCGCTCCCCAATAATATGCCAGTAAGTGCCCCATAAATGCCCCCACAGTGCCCCCCAATAATGTGCCAGTAAAAAGTGCCCCCATAGTGCCCCTTAATAATGTGCCAGTAAGAAGTGCCCCTATAGATGCCCCCAATCATGTGCCAGTAACAAGTGCCCCTCATAAATTCCCGCCAATCATGTGCCAGTAACAAGTGCCCCCCATAGCGCTTCTCTCCTGTATTGTACCATATTAAAAAAGTAAACTCACATACTTACCTCCATCAGGCTGGCAGCGATGCGATGCAGGCCTCTTCCGGTCTGTGTCCCGCGCTGTACGGCTGAGGCGGCGCGATGACGTCATCGCACTACCTGCGCCAGCTTCTGATAGGCTGCAGGCATAGTGCCTGCAGACTATCAGAGGGACGGGGAAGGGAGACGCCTCTCCCCTGCCCCGCAGCATCCATCTTTTTATAATCCTGGAAAACCCTTTAAAATACCGAAATCACTTGCAAAGCACCACTTAACTTGCTCTAGAAAACTTTTGCTATGGGTGACTGTAAGTGATCCCTGTTCGACATTAAAGGGCATCTGTCAGCAGATTTATACCTATGAAACTGGCTGACCATGTGCGCTTGGCAGCTGAAGGCATCTGTGTTGATCTCGTTTTCATATGTGTCCCCATTGCTGAGAAAAATGATGCTTTAATATATGCAAATGAGCCTCCAGGAGTAATGGCGGTGTTGCCGTTGCACCTAAAGGCTCCACTTTCTCTGCAGCTGCTGCCCCCGCTGCACTTTGATTGACAGGGCTAGGCACTGAAAGCATCATCACTCCTGGCCCTGTCAATCAAATTGGCGAGGGCCCGGCAGTTGCAGAGAAAGCAAAGCCTCTAGAACTAACAGCAACGCCCTCATTGCTCCTAGAGGCTCATTTGCATGTATTAAAACACCATTTTCCCCAGCAATGTGGACGTATATGAACATGGGACCAACACAGATGCCTTCAGTTGCCAAGTGCACATGCAACAGGTCAGCCAGTTTCATGGGTACAAATCCACTGACAGAAGTACTTTAAAGCAAAGTACAATTATTGATTCAACATTTCTCTAGAAGTGCCTCAGAGTGCACTATAAAACATTATGGGGGAGACTTATGAAAGGGGCTGTCCAGTTTTAGGAAGAAACCGGACAACAGTCCAGGCACGCCTGAAATAAAAAAAATAGATGATTATCTACCTATCAGATCCTGCATAACTGCTCCAGTTCTCTCACCCAGGCTCTGTTGACCTGGGAGGTACAGGCCTGAGAATTCACAAGATTCCATAGGAAAACAGTATGACCCCCTCTGCCCCACCCAGTTTCCTAGTCAGTCACTCCTGGGAAATGGAGAGCGCAAAGTTCAACACCCCAGTTTTCTGATGAATTTGTTGTTGTTGTTTTTTATTTAAAAAAATTGTAATTAGAAAAGTCACTCTTGACTTCACCCACTTTATCCAGCTTCTGTGTCAGTAAAGTTGAACAAGTGCTTCATAAATATGGCGCTCATTCTGACCACCTCATTTCCCAATGTATTTATACCAGACAAGTGGCAAATTGATCTCACAAACGGAAAACCAAAACGCTAGTGTGAAAGTAGCCCTATCTATATCTTTTTGTAAGTGGGGTCCCCAGAACTGGATGTAGTCTTCCAGATGTGGTCTCACAAGCACTATCTATAGCAGGATCACAATCTCTCTCTTCCTAATGGGTATACTTCTAGATATACATCCAAGCATCATATTTGCTTTCCCAGCCAACTGTCCACATTGTGCACTCATTTTGAAGCTGTCTGGTATCAAGAGCCTTCACTTCTGAAGTCCTGGCCAACAGAGCACTGCCAATATGAAACTCAGATAGAGGGTTCCTTCTCCTCGATTGCTTATTTTTTTAAAACACTGAACAGCAGTTTCCATTGTTTGGAGTCTTGGAACATTTGGGCAGAGAGGCTTATTCTTTTTTCAAGTTACAAATCCCACCAGAATTAGCAACCCAATTGCAAACAGGCAAACCTTGCCAACCAAATCTTCTCCTATGTCTCCCATAGGACAGACCCTTGAGATGGGTTGTCAAAAGATATGGAATTGACGACTAGGACCAAAGGGAAGGCCAGTGAAATTATCAGTGTTAAAGCTCAGCTGCTTATTGAGGCCTTTAGGGGAAACCATCCCCAGTCTGTAAATGTACTTGATTTCCCTCTGAAGGACCACTGATTCAAGTTTCCTAATTTACCAGATGGTCTTACCGATTCAATATCTGTGGATTTCATCCCTTCCATGCATGGTACAAATGTGTCTGGCCATGGAAGTGTCTTTGGGTTTGTATGTGTCCAAGATGTTCTCCAATTCTCCATGCCACAAACACAAGTTGTTTTAAAGATCACTCCCCTCGACCTGCAATTTATAATGTCCCAAATTTTGTACCCTTATCCAATCCGGGAACTGGTAAATGATTTACCCGTTTGTATACATGCAGTGTCCCACTACGTGATCGTGGGCACCGCAAACTAGTTTTATTGTGTTTTATTGTCATATATTATGCCTGTATGCTGTACTTCATCTCATGTCATATTCTCCCATGTCACTGTGATTCTATGTGAAGATCCTGTACACAGGCCTAGTTAGGGTGCACTACACTAGTTTCTCCACAAGATGGGGCAGTGTTACAGTGTATATATAGCTTAGCTCAGGCCCAGTTAGGGAGTGTTTAGTGAAGTTTAGTCAGTGTGCAGCCATGATGTAGCTGCCTGCTGGAGGGAGGCCTCCTGCCTCTCTGCTCTCTCCCTGTTGGCTCCACAGTCCAGGGTTAAAGCCTACAAGATTCAGCCTAGAGGTGAGAAATCTACTTCTATAGCTCGCTCCTCCGGGGTGACCAGTGACAAGCTGCAAACAGCAAGTATTCAAGGGGACGAGTATATTTTATTCAAGTCAAAGGATAGCAAACAGCCATACTCAAAGGCTTCCCAGGCACCTATGTAAGCAGGTGTAGGACACAGCTTCCGACATCCACACCTCCAGTTTAAACCCTGAGGACAGTTAGGCCAACTGTCGGAAAAGCACTGGAAATAGAGGTTCAAGGATTCTAAAAACCACCTTTAATTCAGGTTAGAATAAGGCGAGAGTTAATACCAGCCTGAGTTTTATACTTCAAAAGCCTAGTCTGAAGCAGTAGCTTTCATATATATATATATATATAAAAGAGCCTGTTTTATCTGAGGACTTACAATATCCTACCCCCATATGCATGAGAGACTGTATTTCATATCTGTATGTACTAAAGACTGTATTTCATATCTGGATGTACACTGCGTGCAGAATTATTAGGCAAATGAGTATTTTGACTACATCATCCTCTTTATGTATGTTGTCTTACTCCAAGCTGTATAAGCTCGAAAGCCTACTACCAATTAAGCATATTAGGTGATGTGCATCTCTGTAATGAGAAGGGGTGTGGTCTAATGACATCAACACCCTATATTAGGTGTGCATAATTATTAGGCAACTTCCTTTCCTTTGGCAAAATGGGTCAAAAGAAGGACTTGACTGGCTCAGAAAAGTCAAAAATAGTGAGATATCTTGCAGAGGGATGCAGCACTCTTAAAATTACAATCAAGCGTTTCATTCAAAATAGTCAACAGGGTCGCAAGAAGCGTGTGGAAAAACCAAGGCGCAAAATAACTGCCCATGAACTGAGAAAAGTCAAGCGTGCAGCTGCCAAGATGCCACTTGCCACCAGTTTGGCCATATTTCAGAGCTGCAACATCACTGGAGTGCCCAAAAGCACAAGGTGTGCAATACTCAGAGACATGGCCAAGGTAAGAAAGGCTGAAAGACGACCACCACTGAACAAGACACACAAGCTGAAACGTCAAGACGGGCAAGAAATATCTCAAGATGACTTTTTCTAAGGTTTTATGGACTGATGAAATGAGAGTGAGTCTTGATGGGCCAGATGGATGGGCCGTGGCTGGATTGGTAAAGGGCAGAGAGCTCCAGTCCCGACTCAGACGCCAGCAAGGTGGAGGTAGTAGAGTACTGGTTTGGGCTGGTATCATCAAAGATGAGCTTGTGGGGCCTTTTCGGGTTGAGGATGGAGTCAAGCTCAACTCCCAGTCCTACTGCCAGTTTCTGGAAGACACCTTCTTCAAGCAGTGGTACAGGAACAAGTCTGCATCCTTCAAGAAAAACATGATTTTCATGCAGGACAATGCTCCATCACACGCGTCCAAGTACTCCACAGCGTGGCTGGCAAGAAAGGGTATAAAAGAAGAAAATCTAATGACATGGCCTCCTTGTTCACCTGATCTGAACCCCATTGAGAACCTGTGGTCCATCATCAAATGTGAGATTTACAAGGAGGGAAAACAGTACACCTCTCTGAACAGTGTCTGGGAGGCTGTGGTTGCTGCTGCACGCAATGTTGATGGTGAACAGATCAAAACACTGACAGAATCCATGGATGGCAGGCTTTTGAGTGTTCTTGCAAAGAAAGGTGGGCCTATATTGGTCACTGATTTGTTTTTGTTTTGTTTTTGAATGTCAGAAATGTATATTTGTGAATGTTGAGATGTTATATTGGTTTCACTGGTAAAAATAAATAATTGAAATGGGTATATATTTGTTTTTTGTTACGTTGCCTAATATTTATGCACAGTAATAGTCACCTGCACACACAGATATCCCCCTAAAATAGCTAAAACTAAAACAAACTAAAAACTACTTCCAAAAATATTCAGCTTTGATATTAATGAGTTTTTTTGGGTTCATTGAGAACATGGTTGTTGTTCAATAATAAAATTAATCCTCAAAAATACAACTTGCCTAATAATTCTGCACTCCCTGTACTAGAGACTGTTTTATACTTGGATGTAACCGTTACCAGGAGCAACGTTCAGTAAAAGTTATAAGCTGGATTGCATCATCCTTGTCTCAGTCTCCAATTCCTCAGTTAACCCGTCTCTGAGGCTTTGACCTTTCCTGCAAGTGATTTCACTATGTACCCCAATTAAATCCCAGATGTCTATATCCATCCATATGAAGGTCCAGTATTTTTATATGATCCATCTCATGAATGCTGCTATATTGTCAGAAGAGGCAATTAGTCTGATCTGGTTGATCTGGTGTCTGCCATCTTCTACAACCCTGGATGTAGAAGGGCTGTTCTGAATGCAGGCATCAGCATACAGAGGGTATTCCATTTCCTAAAACCTCTGACTCAGTACCTGTACTTGGGACCTAAATTACCTCTTATTAGAGCAGTTCTACCTCATCACAAGATATTGCCCCTGTGGGATGCCCCTTTTAAGGGGAAGGGAGTGGCTGCTTTCCTACCTTAGCAAATAATACATTGCTTTGGGTTTTTCGATATGTGGTTGTTACAGGTAACCCTTTGGGTGCCTTCAATATTTTAACATCAAGGAATGTTAAAGCAGTCTGACATAGTATGGTTGTGTGTGTACAAAAATCAGAAACTCCACACTGGTACAATTTCTAATGTGAACTCTTTGGAATGATATGGATTTCTGCACAAATTGGTCATAAAATGTGATCTGATCTTCATCTAAGTCACAACAGTAGACAATCACAGTCTGCTTAAACTAATAACACACAAAGAATTAAATGTTACCATGTTTTTATTGAACACACCATGTAAACATCCACAGTGCAGGTGGAAAAAGTATGTGAACCCTTGGATTTAAAAACTGGTTGAACCTCCTTTGGCAGCAATAACTTCAACCAAACATTTCCTGTAGTTGCAGATCAGACATGCACAACGGTCAGGAGTAATTCTTGACCATTCCTCTTTACAGAACTGTTTCAGTTCAGCAATATTCTTGGGATGTCTGGTGTGAATCGTTTTCTTGAGGTCATGCCACAGCATCTCAATCGGGTTGAGGTCAGGACTCTGACAGGGCCACTCCAGAACGCATATTTTCTTCTATTTAAGCCATTCTGTTGTTGATTTACTTCTATGCTTTGGGTCATTGTCCTGTTGCAACACCCATCTTCTGTTGAGCTTCAGCTGGTGGACAGATGGCCTTAGGTTCTCCTGCAAAATGTCTTGATAAACTTATAAATTAATTTTTCCTTCAATGATAGCAATCCATCCTGGCCCTGACGCAGCAAAGCAGCCCCAAACCATGATGTCCCTACCACCATACTTTAGAGTTGGGATGAGGTTTTTATGTTGGTGTGCTGTGCCTATTTTTCTCCACATTTTGTGTTGTGTGTTTCTTCCAAACAACTCAACTTTGGTTTTATCTGTCCAAAGAATATTTTGCCAGTACTGCTGTGGAACATTGTGCAAACTGTAAACCTGCAGCAATGTTTTTTTTGGACAGCAGTGGCTTCCTCTGTGGTATCCTCCCATGAAATCCATTCTTGTTTAGTGTTTTACGTATCGTAGATTCGCTAACAGGGATGTTAGCATATGCCAGAGACTTTTGTAAGTCTTTAGCTGACGCTCTAGGATTCTTCTTCACCTCATTGAGCAGTCTGCGCTGTGCTCTTGCAGTCATCTTTACAGGATGGCCACTCCTAGGCAGAGTAGCAGCAGTGCTGAACTTTCTCCATTTATAGACAATTTTTCTTACCGTGGACTGATGAACAGCAAGGCTTTTGGAGATACTTTTATAACCCTTTCCAGCTTTATGCAAGTCAACAATTCTTAATCGTAGGTCTTCTGAGAGCTATTTTGTGCGAGGCATCACTCACATCAGGCAATGCTTCTTGTGAAAAGCAAACCCAGAACAGGTGTATGTTTTTATTGGGCAGGGCAGCTGTAACCAACACCTCCAATCTCATCTCAATGATTAGACTCCAGTTGGTGACACATCACTCCAATTAGCTCTTGGAGATGTCTTTAGTCTAGGGGTTCACATACTTCTTCCACCTGCACTGGGAATGTTTACATGGTGTGTTCAATAAAAACATGGTACATTTAATTATTTGTGTGTTATTAGTTTAAGCAGACTGTGATTGTCTATTGTTGTGACTTAGATGAAGATCAGATCACATTTTATGACCAATTTGTGCAGAAATCCATATCATTCCAAAGGGTTCACATACTTTTTCTTGCAACTGTATGTTCGGCACCCCCATGTCTAGGTGCTCAATATTGGAGACTTGGATTTTGCTCCACCAGCCCAAGAACATGTTGGCGTATATGGGGCACAAGGGTTCCCATAGCTATGCCCCGGAGCTGGTGGTAAAAATGTCCCACTGACAAGGGAAAAAAAAAACTGCTGAGAATAAATTGCAACAGATTGAGAACAAATTGGTTGTGGGTACTGTATAGGATGCCATTTTCTGTGTTTAGTATTCCTTTAAGCATTAATGTGCATCTATCTGTACAATAGTTCAGTAGTTCACCTTCCTCCAAAGCGTTAAATGACAATATGATTAATTAGTGCATCCCAATGTACAGTTTTATCACGTTATATATCTAGAATGATTCATTTCTCTGAGCAAGGTTATAGAACACAGAACCATCCTGAATATGCAGATACAGTATGTCAAACTCAGGCCAGCCAAGGACATCTTTTCACAGGACAAATGCCAACATACAAATTAAACTTGTATGTACATTTAGATAACTCTTTATTCAGAGGGTGTACATCAGTGATTGGAGCATGTATTGCTAGTAAACAGACAAAGATTCTCCTTTCTAATAAAAAACAGAACTTTGTAATTTTTTATAGTGGTTAGAGGCAATAGAACAAATGTGCCCAATAGGCATATATCTGATTAATACAATATACTATAGTGCTAGCTTATAAAGGGGCCAGGCCTTACAGAAAGGATCTATTTGGCCCTTGAGTAGTATGCATGACTCAGCATTCTAAGATGGTGGATGGGATACAGTCAGACACAGCCGTAACTCACATTAAGAATATTTACTGGTCTCACATGGAGCAACAAGCTTATAACCCCTAACAAAGAATACATGAAAAGCATGAAGCACACCAAAATAAAATAAAATGAACAATATTTGAAAAAATTAAAAAATCCATTGTCTCAAGGGAGACATCTGTAAATATGTGACAACTGCAATCTCAACACATGCCCTTGGAAAGGCAAATCAACCAAAGGGGCTGGATAACACCAAAATAACTCATAAAGTAGGTACTCTGCCACTGATAAACGTGAGAGAAGTCTCTAATGAGTGTGAGTGGCAATCATTTGTTCAAGCCTTGTTCAATGGAAGTTAGTGAACTCAATATTCTCATTCCCCTAGCAACACCAGTTGCATGTAGAATTCCAGTGAGGAAGATGCAATGGATATGCTTTTAGGTAATTTATTGAATGTACTTTGAGAACTGATGTGATAGAGGTAAAAGAAAAATCCTCTTTCCAGCTCTATGATGCATGTCTGACAAACAGGAAAGAACTGCAGGACACAGAATATGAGCTCACAGAGGAGGAGGAGAAGTTACCAGATAAACCACACTAAACATAGTAAATAACTGATATAACAATGAATACAGTTATGATGGGTATTAGCTGAGAAGCCATTCCCCATCACAGCACACTCCCCATCTGAAATCATTGGATTTCCCTATATAAACTGATATTTAGGAGTAATGTCTGTCTGATGTTCAATGAAAGTTCTGCAACCACAGGCAACTGTTCTTGGTATAATCAAATAGATAACATATCTTAGTATTGCAGAAGCCACATTAGGCCAGTTGTAATCCAATAGTGGACGTTAGGGGCAGATATGCAAGGATGGACACTTAAGATGATTGAAAGTTCTTGGTGCAGGCACGCACCAGTGTGAACACGCATCAGCAGTGCCACCTGTGATTCTTTTGCTGTTGGTTCTTTGAAGGTCCCTTCTGGCTTGACAGTGATTTAGTTCTCATCAGATAACAGCAAGAAGACCTCAGACATAGGCTTAATGAAATATTTAGAGTCACCCTTTTTTCAGTGGTGACTCCCAGCTTACAAACTTCATAGTTTTCACTAGAAAATATGTTTGAGATAAGCCCCCATGGGCCATGCATTTCTTTGCACTTTCTGGTCCTTCATGAACAAGTTATCCTACCTGTAAGTTCGGTTTCATGTGATGCCATTTTCTTTACCCTTGAATAAGATTAAGATACTCCTTTTTCCATCTACTCCAGAAACAGTTAGCCAGATGTTGAACATGTTTCCACAGTCCCCGGCATAAGTTTCCAGATGTAGATTCTTTGGGTGGGCTAGGGACAGTTTCAAGTTTCTGAATGAGAAGAGTCACTGGAGTGAAAATAATAGGGGATTCTGGATCCATGGATACAGGAACAAAAGGCCTTGAGTTGAGACTCGCGGACACTTCAGCTGAAAAGGTGGTTAAAGTCTCATGAGTAAGGCTACTTTCACATCTACAGCATGAAGATCTTGATCCGGCAAAAATGCAGATAATCAGACAGACACAAACTGCACCATGCAGCAGTTTGTGTCTGGCTGATTATCTGCATTTTTGCCGGAAGGCGCCCGGATCTCCACCAGACACCATTATACTTAATGGGGCTGGCGGACATTCCATTTGCATCCGGCACTGCCGAATCTGGAGAATTCTGTCAGCCTGTTCTCTGCTGGAATAGCCTTCTGGAATCGCTGCCACAGATGGGAAAGTAGCCTAATCCCTTAGAATTAGAATCCATGATCATAGAATTCTCTATCATATGATTGATGCCTATTAACCTTTTCCATGAACCGCCCATATGATGAGAGTTAGGCCAACGTGCAACCACTGTCAACCAAGTGATCCTGTACTGGTTTACAGATAGGCCTCATGCACACGGCCGTTGTTTGGGTCCGCATCCGAGCCGCCGTTTTGGCGGCTCGGATGCGGACCCATTCACTTCAATGGGGCCGCTGTGTGCTGTCTGCATCTGTTGCTCCGTTCCGGGTCCCCGCTAAAAAAATATAACCTGTCCTATTCTTGTCCGCGCTTTGCGGACAAGAATAGGCAATTATATTGATGGCCGCCCGTTCCGTTCAGCAAATTGCGGAAGGCACACTGGCGGCTTCTGGATTTTGCGGATCCGCGGTTTGCGGACTGCAAAAAATGGCACGGTCGTGTGCATGAGGCCTTAATTTGCAATTCTTGACAAGCAACTGTGAAGTTGGTTCCACAGCCACATCTCTCACATTGATGAAATTGGAAGTGTCTATGGATTCTATCACTTCTATGCTTATAGCACGTACACTTATAGATGTAAACAACACTGCCCATCGTTTGCTCTCTGTGTGACCACCTCTGGTGTTGCATGCAGTGACTGCCTATGGTCCAAAGACATCCAGGCTGACTTGAGTAAATGATGGCTCCTATCTGCGGGCAAATCACACATTTGCTGTTGTTGCAATTTTCCTCTTGACTTGCAACACTGAATGCAATGGTGAATTAGGCCTCTTTCACACTTGCGTTGTTGGGATCCGGCATGCACTTCCGTTGCCGGAGGTGCCCGCCGGATCCGGAAAAACGCAAGTGTACTGAAAGCATTTGAAGACGGGAACCGTCTTCAAAATGCTTTCAGTGTTACTAAGGCACCCAGGACGCTATTAAAGTCCTGGTTGCCATAGTAGGAGCGGGAGCGGGGGAGCGGTATACTTACAGTCCCGTGCGGCCCCCGGGCGCTCCAGAATGACGTCAGAGCGCCCCATGCGCATGGATGACGTGATCCATGCGATCACGTGATCCATGCGCTTGGGGCGCCCTGATGTCACTCTGGAGCGCCCGGGGAGCCGCACGGAAGGTAAGTACACTGCTCCCCCGCTCCCCGCTACACTTTACCATGGCTGCCAGGACTTTAGCGTCCCGGCAGCCATGGTAACCATTCAGAAAAAGCTAAATGTCGGGTCCGGCAATGCGCCGAAACGACGTTTAGCTTAAGGCCGGATCCGGATCAATGCCTTCCAATGGGCATTCATTCCGGATCCGGCCTTGCGGCAAGTGTTCCGGATTTTTGGCCGGAGCAAAAAGCACAGCATGCTGCGGTATTTTCTCCGGCCAAAAAACGTTCCGTTCCGGAACTGAAAACATCCTGATGCATCCTGAACGGATTTCTCTCCATTCAGAATGCATGAGGATAATCCTGATCAGGATTCTTCCGGCATAGAGCCCCGACGACGGAACTCTATGCCGGAAGACAAGAACGCAGGTGTGAAAGAGCCAGGTGGGCAGTCTTTCTTTTTGCTCCTACTATTCAAAGGCCTGCAGCTCTTAAAGCATCCTCAGTAAAATGTGTGCCTTGGTACCTTGAACCTTTCATGACAATGCCATATCAGCAGTGTTGTAACACGGTTACGGACAGGAATAATGATTCATAAGGATTCCTTTCTGAACTTGGCTCTGTTTAAGTAAGCACCAACCTTCAGCATGCTATGACTGTCATTTACTGGTTTTAGGTTGACAATGCGGATGTTTTTTGGAATATCTTGCATGTCACTTATACATATCAGTTCCATGTCAAAGACACTCTGCTGTACATTACATATCACAATCGACTCTCTCAAGGCAACGTCCTCTGCAGAGAAGGGCTTATGACACATGTGCCAACCACAACAATCCTTGTTAGTGTTCTCAGTATATTAGCACTGTACAATGTGTACTAACCTTGCAATGGCTCGTGCAAGATTTAGTAATCTGGAGAAGCATTTGAAGTGCTGACAGCCAAACCCAAACTTCTCTTTGGATCCAGTGACAAGGGTATTACCTTTCAGATGAATCTCTGGATTGTTCTCAGGGTCTTAGAGACTGAAGACACCTTTAACCTCTTTAGGACACAGGGCGTACAGGTATGCCCTGATGTCCTGGTACTTAAGGACACAGGGCGTACCTGTACACCCTGTGTATTTCCGATCACCGCCGCGTGGCGGGCGGTGATCGGAACAAGGTGCCTGCTCAAATCATTGAGCAGGTGTCACCGCCAGTTCTGTGAGAAGGTCTGGCAGATGTTCTTCTCTACCTCTTGTATGATGTCCTTTGTTTTGGTTTCACTTTCTCATCTCCTTTCCTTCTGCCAAGTGTCACTTATTTAGACTAATCGTCTTTCTTTATATTCCCTCCCATACTGCCTCACTTTGCGGTTTATACTACTTCCTGGATGAAGTGTTCACTGCTGGAGGCTGCTTCTGCTGTTTGCTCAGATAAGTCCTTTACTTTATTGTGTTTCCTTGCTGTCTTGATTCTAGGTGACCCTGACTCCGTCCGTATTAAGTGCAGGGAGCCGGTGGTCGTGTCACCTCACTATTATAGGGTTTTCAGGTGTCACATAAGCAGGTCCTGTGGTCTCCAGCGTGTGAAGCCGCATTTCAGGCACTAAAGCAAGCTCTTGTGAATGCTCCTGTCTTGGCTGCCCCCGTCCCTAACAAATGCTTTCTTGTTCATACAGATGCTTCCATGTATGGACTGGGGGCTGTACTGAGCCAAGTCGGGGAGGATGGAGGGGAGCACCCTGTCGCATACCTCAGTAGAAAGTTACTACCTCGGGAAATGAGCTATGCGGCAGTGGAGAAAGAATGCTTGGCCCTGGTCTGGGCCCTAAAGAAGTTGAGTCCCTATCTGTACGGGCAGAAATTTTCCCTTGTAACTGACCACAACCCATTGGTCTGGCTTAAACGGGTCTCTGGGGACAATGGCAGGTTGCTACGCTGGAGCATAGCCCTGCAACCATACAACTTTACCATCAGTTACAGACCCGGTAAGTACAACGGCAATGCCGATGGGTTGTCCCGACAAACAGACCTCACTCCGGCTTCTTAATTCCGGTTATCCCCAAGTTGACCTGAAAAGGATCAAGCCGGGTCTACCGGAGTGTCCCACAAGGAGGGAGCCGTGTGACAGAACCATCTGTCTTTGGAATTGTATTTTATGTTATGTGAGGGTACCCAGATAGCTATGCCATGGAGCCTGTTCGTGAAATTAAAGACTTTGGCTCCATGTCGATTTTATTGTATTCGTGTAGTCTGAGTATCATTCACCTAATAATATGCACTCAGACTTGAGCTATCTGGGGATATGTTAAATGTCTGTGTTTACTGTAATGGTTGTGTCATTGTATGTTTAAATGGTGATTTCTGTCCTGTTGTCCCCACATGTGTATTGGCGATTTCCCTTTGTCCTGAGAGATAATTGAATTGCTCCTTGGGTGTCTCCAGGGCAGAGAGGAGGAAACCATGATGCATTATGGGGATGTATTGTGTCTGTGTATCCTGAATTGCTGCATATCTGTCCTGTGTCACAGTCTTCCATCTGGTCCCCTAGGGGAGTGTCCACCAGATGGGAACCTGCATAAATACGGGCGGGTAGCCCTCAGTAAAGGTGATTCTGATTTACCCTCAACACAGAGCTTGGTCTCGTTTTTTGGGGGGGGGGAGTTCTTCTAAACGGCGGTTTCACCCTCTCCTGCCGAGAGGATCGTAACACCCCGGGTCCAGGACGTCTTGCGGCAGGCCAGGAAACTCTCTGGCCATTTTAGAAGATCTTACATGGCCATGGCTCGCCTTGCTGACGTTCAGCATCTACACCACCTGCCCGTCAGACGTCTGATTTGTGACTGCCCGACGCGATGGAACTCCACCTTGTATATGCTTGATAGGCTGCTCCAGCAGAAACGTGCAGTTAACAACTACCTGTACAAACTCTGCGGCAGGACAGGTTCTGGGGAGCTTGTTTTTTTTTCACCGCGTCAGTGGCTGCTCATGCGCGACGCATGCAGACTTCTGCGGCCATTTGATGAGATCACCAAACTGGTCAGTTGCAGCCAGGGTGCCATCAATGACATCGTACCTTACGCCTTCTTTCTGGAGCGTGCATTGCGTCGTGTCATTGATCAAGCCGTCGAGGAGCAGGAGTAGGAAGATGAGGAAGTCGCAATGCTGGATGAATTCCCGAGGGGGGGGGGGCTACTCCATCTGAGACAAGTCAACAGGAGTCTGAAGAGGAGTCAGAGGAGGATGGTGCCAGGGCGGAGGAGGAGCAAGAAGATCATGCTTTAAACTTTTCTGGGATCGCTGGTGTTGTTCGTGGCTTGGGGGAGGAGACCAAGGACAACATTATCCTGGACAATAAGCAGGAGCCAGGCAACTCCACTGCTTCCAGTTTAGTGCAAATGGGGGCCTTCATGCTCCAGTGTTTGAAGAGGGTCTCCGGTATAAAAAGCATAAAGGGCAAGGACCAGTACTGGGTGGCAATGTACTTGGACCCCCGGTACAAACACAAAATGCCAGACATGTTACCTGCATCACAGAGGGCTGTCAGAATGCAACACTTCCAGGCCTTGCTTCGAGAAATGCTGCATTCTGCTTTTGCGTGCGCTGGCAGAGGAATTTCCACTTAGGGCTCTTTCACACCTGCGTTGTTGTCTTCCGGCATAGAGTTCCGTCGTCGGGGCTCTATGCCGGAAGAATCCTGATCAGGATTATCCTAATGCATTCTGAATGGAGAGAAATCCGTTCAGGATGCATCAGGATGTCTTCAGTTCCGGAACGGAACGTTTTTTGGGGGCCGGAGAAAATACCGCAGCATGCTGCGCTTTTTGCTCCGGCCAAAAATCCGGAACACTTGCCGCAAGGCCGGATCCGGAATTAATGCCCATTGGAAGGCATTGATCCGGATCCGGCCTTAAGCTAAACGTCGTTTCGGCGCATTGCCGGAGCCGACATTTAGCTTTTTCTGAATGGTTACCATGGCTGCCGGATGCTAAAGTCCCTGGCAGCCATGGTAAAGTGTAGTGGGGAGCGGGGAGCAGTGTACTTACCGTCCGTGCGGCTCCCCGGGCGCTCCAGAATGACGTCAGGCGCCCCAAGCGCATGGATCATGTGATCACATGGATCACGTCATCCATGCGCATGGGGGCGCTCTGACGTCATTCTGGAGCGCCCGGGGGAGCCGCACGGACTGTAAGTAAACCGCTCCCCCGCTCCCCACTACTACTATGGCAACCAGGACTTTAATAGCGTCCTGGGTGCCATAGTAACACTGAACGCATTTGGAAGACGGTTCCGTCTTCAAATGCTTTCAGTACACTTGCGTTTTTCCGGATCCGGAGTGTAATTCCGGCAAGTGGAGTACACGCCGGATCCGGACAACGCAAGTGTGAAAGAGGCCTTACAGAGAAACAGTTGCTGGTACCAATCCAACAGCGCATGCAAGAAGATGTGTTGAAGATGTGTTGGTCACTTCGGATATGAGATCATTCTTGCAGCCAACCTATCAACAGCCGTCCTCTGGATCCAGCCTCATGGAACGCCTAGACTGACAGGTGTCCGACTACATCTGGTTAACGGCCGATGTGGACGCTCTGAGAAGCGAGGAACCCCTGGATAACTGGGTGTGCAGGCTTGAACTGTGGCCAGAGTTGGCACAATTTGCCATGGAACTCTTGGCATGCCCTACATCCAATGTACTGTCCGAAAGGACGTTCAGCGCAGTAGGTGGCATTGTGACCGATAAGTGTGGACTACCTCACATTTCTAAAAATAAATGAGGCATGGATCTTGGAGGAATTCAACACATGTGATGAGTCGACCACGTTTAATTTAATTTCCTCATGACAGCCCACAAATATCCTCCACCACCCAGAACAAATAATGGTCCCTGTCTTAGAAAAATACAGCGGCATAAAAGGCCTTTTCTGACTGTTAAATGCCAAATATTTTGGGCCTCAAAGGAATTCAACACCTGTGATGACTCCAAGTTTCAACTATTATCATTAGGGTTTTTTCAAGAGGGGGGATTTCGTTAACCATGTTTTTAATCCAGTTTTATATTTTTATTTCTTTTAAACATATGTATTTGAACTGTATTTGTGCTGGCCTTCAGTAAAATTTATATCCATTGACCGTCTAATAGACCTCCAGCCACATAATCACTTGATCTTTTCTGTACGCTGAATGCATAATTTTGGGGCCTGTAGTCCACTTACCTGCTGTAAAATTGATATCCAATGACCGTGTAATCTACCTCCAGCCACATACTTTCTTGTTCTTTTCTGTATGCTGAATGCATAATTTTTGGGGCCTGTAGTCCACTGGCCTGCTGTAAAATTGATATCCAATGACCGTGTAATCTACCTCCAGCCACATACTTTCTTGTTCTTTTCTGTATGCTGAATGCATAATTTTTGGGGCCTGTAGTCAGGTCAAGTAAACAAGAAATATAGTTGACCTCACCTAATTTTCTGCATGTTCATGAAACAATCTTGCCGAAATCCTGCAAAGAACACAAGTGAGGTCACACTTCAGTTATTTGATCAGTTATTTCCATCAGTGATTGTGAACCAAAACTAGGTACGGGTCAAAAACAGAGAATAGGTGCAGCTTTATCTCTGAGTAGGCTTCACCTCTGCTTGTGGCTCACGATGACTGATGGAAATAACTGATTAAATAGTGTGAATCAGTTAAAAAAATTTCCAGGGAATTGTTGAGACAGAACAGAGGATTGAGGCTGCTGCCCATACAGTTGTTTTACAGTCAGACACAGAACAGTGAGGATGAGCAAAGAAGACATTGCTGATCTCCTGGGTCATAAAGATTTCTTTATGAATTTGTTTTGAATGCAATAGAAGATAATTAAAGGAAATGAGAGGTTAAGCAAGGGAGTGCTGGGATATTTTCTATGTTTAGTGTTCATTTTAAAGCCAACTTTTATAGCCAGGGGAAGCTGCAACCTGCCATGTAATATAACATGGTAGATACAGCTCTCCACCCTGACTCAGAGAGAGGTTCTCAAGATGGGGACCCCCTCTTTGACCATGTCTGTAGGGTTGTATTAAAAAAGAATTTTCATGATGAGACTGCCTGAGTTGCTCATGATGGAGAATGGTGCATGAGAATATTGAGGCTATTATATTGAGAATATTGAGGCTAATACTGTAGAGAATCATTCACACACAGTAACTATGACAGCGCCAACTATGCATATAGTTCAGACAACAAATGCTTCTTTTCATGCTTGCAGATCCAGAGGTGATAATGAATATGCCATTTTTCACAGTTCTCACTCAATAACAAAAAAATAATTGCAGAAGGCTGCATAAAGTAATATTATAAGACATGTATATGACTTGGTAGTCTGATTTCTATTGTATTCTAGTATGAAAAATATATATTACTTGTTTGCCAGACAGACAGGTAAAAAACAATAGAACTCCATTCAAATTACATTATATTTTATTTATTAGTACTTCTGTGAGAACTTTATTAGGATGACAGAAGGTTGGCTGTTCGTCTTTGTCAATAAATTGGGTGTATATAAATCCTGAGCCTGTTGTAATACCAGTATCCTACTGGTATGCCAAAAAGCCTAGTCATATTTAAAGGGGATTTCCAGGAAGAAGCTTGGCCAGACAAAAACAAGCTGGCTTGACACACATAAAATGCCAGGAAAGGCAGCGGTGGGGACCAGTGGAGGTGAGTAATGCTTCTTTGTTATTGTAAACATTTGCCACATTTTTTTTAGTGTTCTCCCTGGAAAACCCCTTTAATACACTCATCATGCTAAAGTGGCTTCCTACTTTTAACAAACTGAACTAGCTTAGTTATTGTAAGGGCTACAAATCTTAAAGGGAACCTGTCACTGCCAAAGTGTCCTCTAACCCGCCTGCAGTACCTCACAGATGAAGTTATCTTTTTTTCTAGTAATGCCCTTGACTAATTCGTCCCATGGGCTAGATTGCAGGAAACCAACTTTTATTCCGCTGCTTGCTATATTCAAATTAGGAGCTTGAAGTCAAGGGGAAAGTGGCCTTGATACTTGAAGTCAAGCTTGCCACGTCCCTCCCCCCCACCTCCCCCTTCACTTTATATTTTTTTAATGTGCAATTCTCCAAGAGATCCCATGCCTGCGCCATACAACCTAGTTTTTGTGACCTGTGCAGTGAGGCCCCTTGTAGTATACTTGGCATGGCTCACGCCCCTGAGTCAGTACCTGCATAATGAGCCTCTGAAGTCAAATACTCTACATTGAGGCTCACTGCACAGGTTCTGAAAATGCTGCAGTATTTCAACAATGGCTATATTAGTAAGTGTCATATAATCATCTCACAAACACATTGGTCAACAGTAACCAGAAAGTGGCTAACTCCTTTAACAGTGGGGATTAAATGCTAAATTTTAATAGGAGTATTTTTCAGTGATTTGTGGTTTAGATTAGTACATCCCAGTCAGACTGGTAAAAGCCAACAGCAAGGTGACAATAAATAGAACAGTGATGTGTACAAGGGCATCAATAAATGCAAATCTCAAACTAAGATGTGAATGTAGTATTCCATAGGAGGGCACTTTCTTCTGCAAGCCAGGTGTCATGCCCCACTCTGACGATGTGCGGAGGTCAGCCAGGATTGCAGCACAAGTCTAGTATTTGTTTTGATGCTGTGCTGGATCTGCCTCGCATCAGGTGCACTGGGTGGAGTCATTAGTTTAAATAGTCTCCAGCTAAGGTGCTCTGAGCGGATTATACTCTTCATTGTGGTCTTGGAAGCTAGAAAGGAAGGTTGGCTGTTTGTTCCTGCTCTCAGCAGATAAGTGTCTTTGGTTGTTTATGTCATCTATCCCATCCAGGTTCTGTGCGAGCTGGCAGCTCCTTTCTCCCCACTTCACCATCTCAGGGAGTTCAGGGTTCTGTTAGCATAGGCTGGTGGACACAGCAAATCTACCTTTAAGATTTGATCTGTGGGCTGAGCATTGTAGGGAAAGAGGTCAGGGATTATTAGGAGGTGACCCTTCCCCCGTCTCTCGTCCAGAGCCTGGTTGGTGTGTTATCTGTTTAACTGTGCACGTCCGCCGTGACATTATAATCCGCCATACTGTGACGCCATTTCTCAGTGTTTATGGGATGGCGTCAATTGAAGCACTGGTTGACCGCATGCAGGGTTTGTCCCTGGAGGTTGCGGATCTACGTAGTACGGTCACACAGTGTCAGAGGGTGTTGGCTTCAGGTACAGGTCAAATTGTTGGGGAGCCTAAAGTCGCTCTTCCGGAGAAATTTGCAGGGGGTACTGATGATTTTTTCCGTTTCAAGGAATCATGTAAATTGTACTTTCGTTTGTGCCCATTTTCATCAGGTAATGAGGATCAGAGGGTGGGTATCGTCATGTCTTTGCTGAAAGGGGACGCGCAATCCTGGGCTTTTTCCCTGCCACCCGGTTCTCTGGCTCTCCGGTCGCTGGAGGAATTTTTTAAAGCCCTGGGATTGATTTACGATGACCCAGATCGAGTTTCAATGGCAGAGTCAAAATTACGTAACTTACTACAGGGTAAACATACTGCTGAGGTTTACTGCACAGAGTTTAGGAGGTGGGCTACTGAGTCGGGGTGGAACGACCCCGCGTTACGTAGCCAGTTTTGTCAGGGGTTATCTGAAAGGTTGAAGGATGCTCTGGCTTTTCATGAATACCCAGATACTTTGGAAAATGCAATGTCTTTGGCGATACGTTTGGATAGACGTATCAGAGAGAGGGGTAAGGGTCCCTCTGTGCAGGGGATTCCTCCCGCGTGTAGTTTTGTTCCAACAGCTGCCCAGGGAGATATTGCTTGTTATTCTGGCCTAGGAGAGGAACCCATGCAGTTAGGTCAGATATCTTTCCATTCGGATAGTAGAGACTTTCGTAAAGCGCACAATTTATGTTTCTTTTGTGGAAAGAGGGGTCATTTTGTTTTTTCTTGTCCGTATGTTGAACCACAGGGGAGAGTGATAAAGAAAAAAGAAAAAGAAAAAAAAAACTCCCTCACACTTGGTGGTATGAATGGTGTGGTGGAGCAGACTGGTGTGCAAGTTCCCTGCAGTTCCCGTTTTCTCCTTTCAGCTATGGTGGCGCTAGAGTCTCGAAATGTGGTTGTTTGTATTTGCACGTTAGAGAACAAGATTCGTGTTTTTGCCATTGATTCTTCCCCTCTTTCTCAAGGGAGCCTTACTCACGTTGTTCATGATATTCATTTAAGGGTGGGTGATTCACATACTGAGATTATTTCCTGTTTCGTCATGAAGGATTTGCCAGCTCCAATAGTTTTGGGGTTGCCATGGTTGTCTAAACATAACCCAACTATAGACTGGCAGGCGAGACAAATCATTGGTTGGAGCAAGTTTTGTTCGGATAATTGTCTTGTCACATCTATTTCTGAAGTGTCCGTTACGGCCTTGCCTCAGTATCTCTCAGATTTTTCGGACGTGTTTGCGGAGGGTGGGGCTCAGGAATTGCCCCCTCATCGTGACTATGATTGTCCTGTGAATCTCATTCCGGGGGCTAAGTTGCCTAAGTCTCGGCTCTACAACCTCTCTCAACCCGAGAGAGAGGTCATGCGAAAGTATGTCGCCGAGAGTTTGGCAAAGGGTCATATTAGACCATCTAAGTCTCCTGTGGCTGTAGGTTTGTTCTTCGTGAAGAAGAAAGATGGATCACTGAGACCGTGTTTGGATTTCCGGGAGCTGAATCGTATTACAGTCCGGGATCTATATCCCCTGCCTTTGATCTCTGATCTTTTTGATCAGATTGTTGGAGCCAAGGTGTTCTCCAAGTTGGATTTGAGAGGAGCATACAATCTGATCAGGATCAAGGAGGGGGATGAGTGGAAAACGGCCTTCAATACGCACGAGGGTCATTTAGAGAACCTGGTAATGCCTTTTGGGTTGACGAATGCGCCAGCGGTATTTCAGCGATTCGTCAATGATATTTTTCATCATTTGGTGGGGAGGTTCGTAGTAGTCTACCTTGATGACATTTTAATTTATTCTCCTGATCTGAAGACCCATCAGGATCATGTGAGACAGGTTTTGACGATCCTGCGGGAGAATAAGTTATACGCCAAATTGGAGAAATGTTTGTTTGCGGTGCAAGAGCTTCCATTTTTGGGATACATGCTTTCTGATTGTGGTTTTCGTATGGACCCCGAAAAGGTCCGGGCGGTTCTGGAGTGGGACCGACCGGAGAATCAGAAAGCTTTGATGCGATTTTTGGGGTTTACAAATTATTATAGAAAATTTATTTTGAATTATTCCACGCTAGTCAAACCTCTTACTGATATGACCAAGAAGGGTGCTGATGTCTCTGTCTGGTCGGATGAGGCATTGCAGGCCTTTTCGGCTATTAAGGAGCGTTTTGCGTCTGCTCCCATTCTGGTGCAGCCGGATGTTTCTCAGCCATTCGTGGTCGAGGTTGATGCATCAGAGGTGGGCGTTGGGGCGGTGCTTTCGCAGGGTCCTTCTCCTGGCAAGTGGGTCCCGTGTGCCTTCTTCTCCAGGAAGCTCTCGGTCGCTGAGAGGAATTATGATGTTGGAGATAGGGAGTTGTTGGCGATCAAGTTGGCCTTTGAAGAATGGCGTCACTGGTTAGAGGGGGCTTCTCACCCCGTTACTGTGTATACAGACCATAAGAATTTGGCTTACCTGCAATCTGCCAAGCGTCTGAACCCTAGACAGGCCAGATGGTCATTGTTTTTTACCAGGTTCAATTTCGTGGTTACCTTTCGCCCAGGGGTCAAGAACGTCAAGGCGGATGCCTTGTCTCGCAGCTTCCCTGGGGGAGGTGATTCAGAGGATCCAGCGCCGATTTTGGCGGATGGAGTGGTGGTCTCCGCTCTGTACCCTGAATTGGAGATGGAGGTGTTGGGAGTTCAGGAGGGGGCTCCTGGTTCGTGTCCCCCAGGGAGGTTGTTTGTTCCTGAGGGCCTACTATACAAGGTGTTCAAGGAACATCACGATACTGTTCTCGCTGGACATCCTGGTGGTAAGTCCACCTGTGATCTGGTGTCTCGGAGGTTCTGGTGGCCAGGTTTGCGTAAGAGTATTGAAAATTACGTGGCAGCTTGTGAAACCTGCGCTCGGTCTAAGGTTGCTCATACTCGACCGCCTGGTTCACTTCTTCCATTGTCTATTCCATCTCGTCCTTGGACACATTTGTCCATGGACTTTATTACGGACCTACCGAGTTCCTCCGGGAGAACAGTGATTTTGGTGGTAGTCGATCGTTTCAGTAAAATGGCTCACTTTATACCACTAACAAGTCTGCCTAACGCTAAGACTCTTGCGCAGATTTTTGTGGATAATATCGTTAAATTGCACGGTATTCCTTCGGATATTGTCTCTGATAGGGGCACGCAGTTTGTCTCCAGGTTTTGGAGGGCGTTCTGCTCTCGACTTGGCATTCAACTTTCTTTCTCGTCGGCTTTTCATCCACAGTCGAATGGTCAGACGGAGCGTACTAATCAAAACCTGGAGACCTACTTGAGGTGCTTTGTGGCTGAGAATCAGGAGGACTGGTCCTCATTCTTGCCCTTAGCAGAATTTGCATTGAATAACCGTAGGCAGGAGTCCACGGGTAAGTCGCCATTTTTTGGCGCATACGGTTTCCATCCTCAGTTTGGTACCTTTTCTGGGTCTGGTTCCTCCGGGATGCCAGAGGAGGAGAGATTCTCTTCTGCCTTATCTTCTATCTGGCGGGGGATTCAAGGGAATTTGGAGAGGATGGGTGAGAGGTATAAACGAATGGCTGACAGGAAACGTGTGACTGGTCCGGACCTGTGTGTGGGTGATTTGGTGTGGTTGTCCACTAGGAATATCAAGTTGAGAATGCCATCTTGGAAACTGGGTCCAAGATTTGTTGGTCCATATAAGATTTCTGCTGTGATCAATCCTGTGGCATTTCGACTTGATCTGCCGCAGACTTGGAGGATCCACGATGTCTTCCACAAGTCTTTACTAAAAAAATATGTTAAACCGGTGGTACCATCGCCATTGCCTCCTCCTCCTGTTCTGGTAGAGGGAAACTTGGAGTTCGAGATCTCCAGGATTCTCGACTCAAGAGTTCTGCGGGGTTCCCTCCAGTACCTGGTTCACTGGAGGGGATACGGTCCTGAGGAGAGGATGTGGGTTCCGGCGTCAGATGTCAACGCCAGCCGTCTGGTGAGGGCCTTTCATAGGTCCCATCCGGATAAGGTTGGTCCAGGGTGTCCGGAGGTCACCCGTAGAAGGGGGGGTACTGTCATGCCCCACTCTGACGATGTGCGGAGGTCAGCCAGGATTGCAGCACAAGTCTAGTATTTGTTTTGATGCTGTGCTGGATCTGCCTCGCATCAGGTGCACTGGGTGGAGTCATTAGTTTAAATAGTCTCCAGCTAAGGTGCTCTGAGCGGATTATACTCTTCATTGTGGTCTTGGAAGCTAGAAAGGAAGGTTGGCTGTTTGTTCCTGCTCTCAGCAGATAAGTGTCTTTGGTTGTTTATGTCATCTATCCCATCCAGGTTCTGTGCGAGCTGGCAGCTCCTTTCTCCCCACTTCACCATCTCAGGGAGTTCAGGGTTCTGTTAGCATAGGCTGGTGGACACAGCAAATCTACCTTTAAGATTTGATCTGTGGGCTGAGCATTGTAGGGAAAGAGGTCAGGGATTATTAGGAGGTGACCCTTCCCCCGTCTCTCTCGTCCAGAGCCTGGTTGGTGTGTTATCTGTTTAACTGTGCACGTCCGCCGTGACATCAGGTGCATAAGTACCAGATGCTCCTAGTATTAATTAATGCTGAGAGCTTCAGATTTCACATTATGTATGCAGTCAGCGGCTATGAGGAGGGCTTGAGTGACCCCCTGGGCATTGGCCCACCAAGAAATTTCCCTGTAGGGTCTATGGCCAGCGCCAGTCCACCCATGCAGACAATGAAGCTACAGTATACACATACTTGCTTTATTTTGGTATAAATTACATGATCCACCCAGCTTTTTGTTACAATGGGAGGCTGGTGGTTATGTACAGAATGAAAAAGCAAAGCACAAAGATGTAGTACAAAAAATGAGTAAATAGGGGTCAATAAAACCAAGACAAAGCCCTAACCTACTGATGGTGGCATGTGGTTAGTGAAACCTGTGCAGTAAACTTTGGTATGTTTTCACCTCTCTAGAGAATAGTATGGTCCACGGCACACTTAAATGCAATTAAATATTTTCCTAACTTTAATGAAGAAAAATATAGATTTTATGAAAGACAGGAGACGAACATTATGCTTAAAGAACTTTTTTTTTTACTCCCAGCAGCAAACAGTTAACAATATAAAACAGAAAAATGTACATAAGATATGTAAATCAGTGTTCACAAACAGCCATTCAACAGGCAGCATAGGTCATATAAGGTCTAATCAATTATGTGAACTTCCTTCTTTCTTGATGGGATGGTGAAGGATAACAGGATGCATGAAGAAAACGTAATGGTAAGAACACTGGTTGGAGATTGTAGTAGGATTTGATGACCCGTTGAATAACAGTCATGAGGATGAAAGATGTTTCAGACTAATAGAGAGGAGACAAAAACAATAAAAACAAGGGTCGGGTCAGTAGGACGGGATAATGTTCGTCTCCTGTCGTTCATAAAATCTATATTTTCCTTCATTAAAATTAGGAAAATCTTCAATTTTATATCAAGGCAGGAGACTCCATTATGCAAGTTCAAAGCTTATGCTCTATAATATAATTCTAACAATAACTATAGATACCAACTAATAGTTACTGAAATAATACTGTGGAAATGTGTGGATCAGGTCGGAAATAAAAGGTATTAAACATAGATTCTGAGGCACAGTTGGCCGCGTTTAGAATGTCTGATAAGGATCCTCCAGATTGTTTCATTTTTGTGGACATAGCTCCTCTAGTGGAGAGCGCCCCAAAAAGAGAAGTGTCCACCCCTGCTAAGGACATAGTTCGAGAAACCCATCTAGCTAGGGTTGCCTATGACACTGGTAGATGGGGTCTGCAATATGAAATGAGGAGTTGGGATACAGATGGACTCCTTAGAGGTAAAGTTCTATGTTCGTAGGATCGTAGGCACCTGACCACACAAAGCTTTTCTTGTAGAGGGAAAGCGGGGTAGAAAACAGAAGAGATATTAGTTTTGGTACGACGGACAATAGAAAACTGAACTCCTTGTGGTAGAAATTGCCTACGAGATATGTCTAAAGTTCGGACGTCCGAAACACGTTTAAAAGATATTAGACATAATAACATGGTTAACTTAAAGGACAATAACTTCGGAGGGAGAAGATCATTATCTTCCCAAGTTAAAAATAGGTCCAGCACCAAGTTAACGTCCCAAGTAGAGTGATATTTGGGAGTGGGAGGCCTTCGAAATGTAATGCCCTTCAAAAGTTTGCAAATGAAAGGATGTTTGCCTATAGGTAAAGCCTAGATAGGTGCATGATAGAAAGAGATTGCCGATCGATAGACATTAATAATCCGATATGCCTTCCCTGCGTCGAAAGAATCAGAAAGGAAGTTTATAATATGGTTTAGAGGTGCACATACGGGATCCAATGTCTGTTGACCGCACCAAATCAGACCAAATCTTCCAGGCTGATCTGTAAGATGAATTGGTGCCTGGAGCCCAGGCGTCAGAGAGGATGTTGCTAGCTGACTGTGAAATTTCGTAATCAAGTCCTGCTGGCCTGAAATGAACCAGGCTACTAGAGGCAAAAGATCCGATAGAATCAGAGGATGTTGATGTCCGGTCGGATGGATGAATCGGAAGGATTCATGGATAATCTATAGTCTTTACCAAAATCTGGGGGAACCAGGTCTGAGTTGGCCAGAGTGGGGTTATTAACACCAGAGTTGCTTGTTGAGACATGGTTAGAAGGAGAATCCTCGATATGAGAGTGAACGGAGGGAAAGCGTAAAGCACCTCTGTATGCCACAGTTGTGACAAGGCATCGGTACCTAGAGATTCTGGATCGGGCGCCAGCTGAAGAACCGAGGTAGCTGACAGTTGAGGCGGGATGAGAAAAGGTCCATATGTAGTAGACCCCAGAGGGAATTGATCTGATGGAAGATGGTAGGATCTAATCTCCAGTCGCTGGTGTCCGATAGAAATTGGGAATTCCAGTCCGCAATAGTATTGGACAAACCCGGAAGGTACTCCGCCTTCAAAATTATATGTTTGTCTGGACAGAAATGCCAAAAAATCTTTGACAATATTGGCTAGAATCTCCGATCTGGTTCCTGGTAGGCGGTTGATATACTGTACTGCCACTATACTGAATCCGAAGAAGGACACAACAATGGGATTTGTCCTTTGTGAAGCTTATGAGGGCAAAAAATCCCACCAAGAGCTCTAGGCAATTGATGTGAAGGGAAGTTTCTTCTGCGGACCATTTTCCTCCTCTGGAACGGGAGCTGCACCGAGCACCCCAAACAAGTCGACTGGCGTCCGAATCGATAATTGGGTCTGGGGTAGATTTGAATCTGATCTTGCCATTCCAGTCTTGGATGTGTTTCAGCCACCACAGAAGCTCGTCCCTGGTATCCGGAGTTAGAGTTACCTCGTCTGAGTAACCCAACTCTTCCCTCAGATGTTGAGCTTTCAAATGTTGGAGAGCTCTGTAGTGGAGGGTAGTGATGGACGAACATCTGTCGGGACGGTTCGCGAAAGCGATCGCGCGAACTTGATCAAATGTTCGCGAACGGCAAGTTCCCGGCGGGTCCCATTCATTTTAATGGCAGGCGAACCTGAAAAACCTTCAGCTCATATTTGCAGCCAAGAAATAATTACTAGAAGTGCACAAATAGTCCCACAACATGGACAGTGACATACCAGATGTATTATTCGAATTTGCGATCTCCATTCATTATTTTTTTCAATGCGAAATATCGGCAATATAATTTTTGTGTACGCGCATGCGCACAACAGTTATAATTATTTTTTCCAATACCGTCTGTCACTGTGTGTAGCAGAGGGAACGCAGCAAAACCGCAAACAAATGCTGCCGTACCCAAATGCACTTTATAGAAAGTATATTATTGGTAAATAACACCCCGCTTCAATCTGTTTTTTGGGGGGGCGACTGGTATATCACACCAGTTATATATATTTTTTCCAATACTGTTTGTCATTGTGTGTAGCAGAGGGAAGTCAGCAAAACCGCAACCAAATGCTGCTGTACCCAAATGCACTATATAGAAAGTATATTATTGATATATAACACCCCGCTTCTATCAGTTTTTTTTGGGGGGGGCGACTGGTATATCACACCAGTTATAATTATTTTTTCTAATTTGTCATTCTGTGTAGCTGCATTATCGCTGCAGAACCGCTCACCACTGCTGCATAATACAAATCCACTATAATATGCTTTCTATGTTAGAAAGTATATTATAAGTGTATTACACCCCTCTGTACTGCACACCTATCAATAGTACACCTATACCAGTCCTTAAAAGGACTTTTGCGGACCTATTTGATAGCGTTTTTTCCCCTAACAGTCTGTCTCTGCTCCACACAGCAACCTTTCCCTACACTGACAAAAGACTGAATGTAAAATGGCGGCCAGATCGGGTCTATTTATAAGGTAGGGGGTATGTCCATGTGCTGAAACTTTTCAATTGGCTGTCCTGTACCACCTGATGGATGTGTCATGGGTCAAAGTTCTTCACAATGTAAAAGAATATGGCGGGCGCGAATATCGCCATATGTTCGCATGTACGGCGAATCGCGAACGAGCAAAATTCGCCGCAAACCGATCGCCGGGTGTACCGCAAGGCCATCACTAGTGGAGGGCAGCAGGAAAAATCGCAGCAGAGAGTAGGCCTACAATCCGAGCAATGGTTCGGAGAGACACTAAATTCTTGTTTAGGACGGACCGAATTTCTTTCCTGATGGTCTTCAATTTCCTGGATGGAAGGCTCAGAGTAGCAGAAACCCTAAAAACTCCATCTGTCTCAATGGGGTTAGAATCGATTTCTTGTGGTTGATCAAAAACCCCAGGTTGGTTAAAAGAGTTAATGTCCAGTGGATGTTAAGGAGAATTAATGAGTAAGACTGAGCCATGATGAGGCTGTTGTCTAGGTAAATGATGAGACGTACACCCAGAGTCCGGAGAGTTGCTATCACTGGTTTCAAAAGTTTCGTGAAACACCATGGTGCGGAGGACAGTCCAAACGGTAGGCTGGTAAATTGGTATTTGTGACCTTCCTATGGAAATTGGAGGTAGGGTTGAGACATGGGGTGCATAGGCAAGTTAGCGGAAATAGATTTTATTTTATTTTTTCTCACAAAGTCTCCCTTTCCGCTAACTTGTGACAAAAAGTTCAATCTTTCATGGACTCAATATGCCCCTCAGCGAATACCTTGGGGTGTCTTCTTTCCTAAATGGGGTCACATGTCGGGTATTTATACTGCCCAGGCATTTTAGGGGCCCTAAAGCGTGAGAAGAAGTCTGGAATATAAATGTCTAAAAAAATTTAAGCATTTGGATTCCGTGAGGGGTATGGTGAGTTCATGTGAGATCGACGCTGGCAGGCTGTAGATCCACTCGTTTACCTCCCGATCCTGTGAACGCGCACTCCTGTGTGCACGCGTTCACAGGAAATCTCGCGTCTCGCGAGAGGACGCGCCGATGGGTCCAGGAGAAATAACCCGGCCGCCCGCAGGATGCAATCCTGCGTTAGGTGGTCGGGAGGTGGTTAAAAGCAACAGCCTCTACATAAGTTTGACGGATCCACCGCTGCATCTAAATGTAAGACAGCTTCTGAGTAGGGATGAGCGAACCCGAACTGTATAGTTCGGGTTCGTACCGAATTTTGGGGTGTCCGTGACACGGACCCGAACCCGAACATTTTCGTAAAAGTCCGGGTTCGGGTTCGGTGTTCGGCGCTTTCTTGGCGCTTTTTGAAAGGCTGCAAAGCAGCCAATCAACAAGCATCAACAAGCACCTACTATTGGCATGGCTGTGATTGGCCAGTGCAGCATGTGACCCAGCCTCTATATAAGCTTGGGTCACGTAGCGCTGCACGTCACTCTGCTGATACAAGTGTAGGGAGAGGTTGCAGCTGCGACGTTAGGGTGAGATTAGGCAGTGATTAACTCCTCCAAAAGACTTCATACAGTGATCGATCTACAGCTGTGGATCATTGAACTGCTGCTATTCAATTGCTCACTGTTTTTAGGCTGCCCAGAGCGTTTTTCAGTCACTTTTTTCTGGGGTGATCGGCGACCATTTTGTGGCTTGTGGTGCGCCAGCACAAGCTGCCACCAAGTACATTTAACAATCAATAGTGTGGTTATTTTTTGCTATATCCTACATCAGAGTCAAGCTGTCATGAAGTGCATTTAACCATCAATAGTGTGGTTATTTTTTGGCCATATACTACATCAGGGGCAAGCTGAGCCTGTTACCCAAGTGCATTTAGCCATCAATAGTGTGGTTATTTTTTGGCTATATCCTACATCAGGGTCAAGCTGTCATCAAGTGCATTTAACCATCAATAGTGTGGTTATTTTTTGGCCATATACTACATCAGGGGCAAGTTGAGCCTGTCACCCAGCGCCTAAAAAATAGGCCTCACATTTATATTCATCCAAATCTGTCATTACTGCTTTAGCTGGTCAAGTTATTTAGTGTCCGTCAAAGCACAGTTTTTGTTCTGGGTTGAAATACAATTCCCAATTTTGCAATTCTCTAAATTAGTGGTTTCTGCTGTATCAGGCCTACTTTAAATCTATCCCTAAAATGGTATATTAGATTCAAGGTGCTGATAGGGTAATTCTCAAGAACTTCACACACACGCTACAGTGCAGATCCAAGTCTAATTCTGTGATTAAACGTATACCTGTCACCCAGCGCCTAAAAAATAGGCCTCACATTTATATTCATCCAAATCTGTCATTACTGCTTTAGCTGGTCAAGTTATTTAGTGTCCGTCAAAGCACAGTTTTTGTTCTGGGTTGAAATACAATTCCCAATTTTGCAATTCTCTAAATTAGTGGTTTCTGCTGTATCAGGCCTACTTTAAATCTATCCCTAAAAGGGTATATTAGATTCAAGGTGCTGATAGGGTAATTCTCAAGAACTTCACACACACGCTGTGCAGATCCAAGTCTAATTCTGTCCGTAAACGTATACCTGTCACCCAGCGCCTAAATAATAGGCCTCAAATTTATATTCAGCTAAATCTGTCATTGCTAGTGTGCCTGTATTAGTGTAATAATAATAATAGATAGCCAGATAGTGTTAGGTGTCTGTAAAAAAAAGGCCTGAATTTGAATTCAATACATTGGCCCGAATAATATTTTTCTTATTGTGGTGAACGGTAACAATGAGGAAAACATCTAGTAAGGGACGCGGACGCGGACATGGTCGTGGTGGTGTTAGTGGACCCTCTGGTGCTGGGAGAGGACGTGGCCGTTCTGCCACAGCCACACGTCCTAGTGTACCAACTACCTCAGGTCCCAGTAGCCGCCAGAATTTACAGCCATATTTGGTGGGGCCCAATGCCGTTCTAAGGATGGTAAGGCCTGAGCAGGTACAGGCATTAGTCAATTGGGTGGCCGACAGTGCATCCAGCACGTTCACATTATCTCCCACCCAGCTTCTGCAGAAAGCGCACAGATGGCGCATGAAAACCAAGCCCATCAGTCTGTCACATCACCCCCATGCATATCAGGGAAACTGTCTGAGCCTCAAGTTATGCAGCAGTCTCTTATCCTGTTTGAAGACTCTGCTGGCAGGGTTTCCCAAGGGCATCCACCTAGCCCTTCCCCAGCGGTGGAAGACATAGAATGCACTAACGCACAACCACTTATGTTTCCTGATGATGAGGACATGGGAATACCACCTCAGCACGTCTCTGATGATGATGAAACACAGGTGCCAACTGCTGTGTCTTTCTGCAGTGTGCAGACTGAACAGGAGGTCAGGGATCAAGACTGGGTGGAAGACGATTCAGGGGACGATGAGGTCCTAGACCCCACATGGAATGAAGGTCGTGCCACTGACTTTCACAGTATGGAGGAAGAGGCAGTGGTGAGACCGAGCCAACAGCATAGCAAAAGACAAAGAGGGAGCAGTAGGCAAAAGCAGAACACCCGCCGCCAAGAGACTCCGCCTGCTACTGACCGCCGCCATCTGGGACCGAGCACCCCAAAGGCAGCTTCAAGGAGTTCCCTGGCATGGCACTTCTTCAAACAATGTGCTGACGACAAGACCCGAGTGGTTTGCACGCTGTGCCATCAGAGCCTGAAGCGAGGCATTAACGTTCTGAACCTTAGCACAACCTGCATGACCAGGCACCTGCATGCAAAGCATGAACTGCAGTGGAGTAAACACCTTAAAAACAAGGAAGTCACTCAGGCTCCCCCTGCTACCTCTTCTGCTGCTGCCGCCTCGGCCTCTTCTGCTGCTGCCGCCGCCTCGGCCTCTTCCTCCGCCTCTGGAGGAATGTTGGCACCTGCCGCCCAGCAAACATGGGATGTACCACCAACACCACCACCTGCGTCACCAAGCATCTCAACCATGTCACACGGCAGCGTTCAGCTCTCCATCTCACAAACATTTGAGAGAAAGCGTAAATTCCCACCTAGCCACCCTCGATCCCTGGCCCTGAATGCCAGCATTTCTAAACTACTGGCCTATGAAATGCTGTCATTTAGGCTGGTGGACACAGACAGCTTCAAACAGCTCATGTCGCTTGCTGTCCCACAGTATGTTGTTCCCAGCCGGCACTACTTCTCCAAGAGAGCCGTGCCTTCCCTGTACAACCAAGTATCCGATAAAATCAAGTGTGCACTGCGCAACGCCATCTGTGGCAAGGTCCACCTAACCACAGATACGTGGACCAGTAAGCACGGCCAGGGACGCTATATCTCCCTAACTGCACACTGGGTAAATGTAGTGGCGGCTGGGCTCCTACTCAGCTTCCTCCTCCTCTTCTTCCACCTGCTCATCCAGTCAGCCACACACCTTCACCACCAACTTCAGCACAGCCCGGGGTAAACGTCAGCAGGCCGTTCTGAAACTCATATGTTTGGGGGACAGGCCCCACACCGCACAGGAGTTGTGGGGGGGTATAGACCAACAGACCGACGAGTGGTTGCTGCCGGTGAGCCTCAAGCCCGGCCTGGTGGTGTGCGATAATGGGCGAAATCTCGTTGCAGCTCTGGGACTAGCCGGTTTGACGCACATCCCTTGCCTGGCGCATGTGCTGAATTTGGTGGTGCAGAAGTTCATTCACAACTACCCCGACATGTCAGAGCTGCTGCATAAAGTGCAGGCCGTCTGTTCGCGCTTCCGGTGTTCACATCCTGCCGCTGCTCGCCTGTTTGCGCTACAGCGTAACTTCGGCCTTCCCGCTCACCGCCTCATATGCGACGTGCCCACCAGGTGGAACTCCACCTTGCACATGCTGGACAGACTGTGCGAGCAGCAGCAGGCCATAGTGGAGTTTCAGCTGCAGCACGCACGGGTCAGTCGCACTGCGGAACAGCACCACTTCACCACCAATGACTAGGCCTCCATGCGAGACCTGTGTGCCCTGTTGCGCTGTTTCGAGTACTCCACCAACATGGCCAGTGGCGATGACGCCGTTATCAGCGTTACAATACCACTTATATGTCTTCTTGAGAAAACACTTAGGGCGATGATGGAAGAGGAGGTGGCCCAGGAGGAGGAGGAGGAAGAGGGGTCATTTTTAGCACTTTCAGGCCAGTCTCTTCGAAGTGACTGAGAGGGAGGTTTTTTGCAACAGAAGAGGCCAGGTACAAATGTGGCCAGACAGGGCCCACTACTGGAGGACGAGGAGGACGAGGATGAGGAGGAGGTGGAGGAGGATGAGGATGAAGCATGTTCACAGCGGGGTGGCACCCAACGCAGCTCGGGCCCATCACTGGTGCGTGGCTGGGGGGAAACGCAGGACGATGACGATACGCCTCCCACAGAGGACAGCTTGTCCTTACATCTGGGCAGCCTGGCACACATGAGCGACTACATGCTGTAGTGCCTGCGCAACGACAGCAGAGTTGCCCACATTTTAACGTGTGCGGACTACTGGGTTGCCACCCTGCTGGATCCACAGTACAAAGACAATATGCCCACCTTACTTCATGCACTGGAGCGTGATAGTAAGATGCGCGAGTACAAGCGCACGTTGGTAGACGCGCTACTGAGAGCATTCCCAAATGTCACAGGGGAACAAGTGGAAGCCCAAGGCGAAGGCAGAGGAGGAGCAAGAGGTCGCCAACGCAGCTGTGTCACGGCCAGCTCCTCTGAGGGCAGGGTTAGCATGGCAGAGATGTGGAAAAGTTTTGTCACCACGCCACAGCTAACTGCACCACCACCTGATACGGAACGTGTTAGCAGGAGGCAACATTTCAATAACATGGTGGAACAGTACCTGTGCACACCCCTCCACGTACTGACTGATGGTTCGGCCCCATTCAACTTCTGGGTCTCCAAATTGTCCACGTGGCCAGAGCTAGCCTTTTATGCCTTGGAGGTGCTGGCCTGCCCGGCGGCCAGCGTTTTGTCTGAACGTGTATTCAGCACGGCAGGCGGCGTCATTACAGACAAACGCAGCCGCCTGTCTACAGCCAATGTGGACAAGCTGACGTTCATAAAAATTAACCAGGCATGGATCCCACAGGCATGGATCCCTTGTGCAGATTAGACATTAACTACCTCCCCTCAACAATATATTATTGTACTCCAGGGCACTTCCTCATTCAATCCTATTTTTATTTTCATTTTACCATTATATTGCGGGGCAACCCAAAGTTGAATGAACCTCTCCTCTGTCTGGGTGCCGGGGCCTAAAAATATCTGACAGTGGCCTGTTCCAGTGGTGGGTGACATGAAGCATGATTCTCTGCTATGATATGAAGACTGATTCTCTGCTGACATGAAGCCTGAATCTCTGTTATGGGACCTCTCTCCTCTGCCTGGGTGCCTGGGCCTAAATATGTGACAATGGACTGTTCCAGTGGTGGGTGACGTGAAGCCTGATTCTCTGCTATGACATGAAGACTGATTCTCTGCTGACATGAAGCCTGAATCTCTGTTATGGGACCTCTCTCCTCTGCCTGGGTGCCTGGGCCTAAAAATATCTGACAGTGGCCTGTTCCAGTGGTGGGTGACATGAAGCCTGATTCTCTGCTATGATATGAAGACTGATTCTCTGCTGACATGAAGCCTGAATCTCTGTTATGGGACCTCTCTCCTCTGCCTGGGTGCCTGGGCCTAAATATGTGACAGTGGCCTGTTCCAGTGGTGAGTGACATGAAGCCTGATTCTCTGCTATGACATGAAAACTGATTCTCTGCTGACATGAAGCCAGATTCTCTGCTATGGGACCTCTCTCCTCTGCCTGGGTGCCTGGGCCTAAATATGTGACAGTGGCCTGTTCCAGTGGTGGGTGACGTGAAGCCTGATTCTCTGCTATGACATGAAGACTGATTCTCTGCTGACATGAAGCCTGAATCTCTGTTATGGGACCTCTCTCCTCTGTCTGGGTGCCGGGACCTAAAAATATCTGACAGTGGCCTGTTCCAGTGGTGGGTGACATGAAGCCTAATTCTCTGCTATGACATGAAGACTGATTCTCTGCTGACATGAAGCCTGAATCTCTGTTATGGGACCTCTCTCCTCTGTCTGGGTGCTGGGGCCTAAAAATATCTGACAGTGGCCTGTTCCAGTGGTGGGTGACATGAAGCCTGATTCTCTGCTATGACATGAAGACTGATTCTCTGCTGACATGAAGCCAGATTCTATGTTATGGGACCTCTCTCCTCTGCCTGGGTGCCGGGGCCTAAATATCTGACAATGGACTTTTCCAGTGGTGGGTGACGTGAAGCCTGATTCTCTGCTATGACATGAAGCCTGATTCTCTGCTATGACATGAAGACTGATTCTCTGCTGACATGAAGCCAGATTCTATGTTATGGGACCTCTCTCCTCTGCCTGGGTGCCGGGGCCTAAATATCTGACAATGGACTGTTCCAGTGGTGGGTGACGTGAAGCCTGATTCTCTGCTATGACATGAAGACTGATTCTCTGCTGACATGAAGCCAGATTCTCTGCTATGGGACCTCTCTCCTCTGCCTGGGTGCCTGGGCCTAAATATCTGACAATGGACTGTTCCAGTGGTGGGTGACGTGAAGCCTGATTCTCTGCTATGACATGAAGCCTGATTCTCTGCTATGACATGAAGACTGATTCTCTGCTGACATGAAGCCAGATTCTATGTTATGGGACCTCTCTCCTCTGCCTGGTTGCCGGGGCCTAAATATCTGACAATGGACTGTTCCAGTTTTGGGTGAAGTGAAGCCTGATTCTCTGCTATGACATGAAGACTGATTCTCTGCTGACATGAAGCCTGATTCTCTGCTATGGGACCTCTCTACAATTGATTTTGGTTCATTTTTATTTATTTTATTTTTCACACAGTCAGTGTTTGGTCAGTGATTTCCATCAGTGATTGTAAGCCAAAACCAGACACGGGTCTAAATAGAGAACCAGTGCCTATCTTTTCCTTAGGCCTCATGCACACGACTGTTGTTTTGGTCCGCATCCGAGCCGCAGTTTTTGCGGCTCGGATTCAGACCCATTCACTTCAATGGGGCCGCAAAAGATGCGGACAGCACTCCGTGTGCTGTCCGCATCCGTTGCTCCGTTCCATAGCCCCGCAAAAAAAATTTGAAATGTCCTATTCTTGTCCGTTTTGCGGAAAAGAATAGGCATTTCTACAATGGGCCGCCCGTTCCGTTCCGCAAATTGTGGAAGGCACACAGGCAGCTTCCGTTTTTTGAAAAAAACATAACGGTCGTGTGCATGAGGCCTTATACTGTATCTCTGTGTAGCCTCCACTCCTAGTTTAGGCCCACAATCACTGATGGAAATCACTGACCAAAACACTGACATGTGAATAAGGCTTTACTATACCTTGAAAGATAAGACTGAGGGATCAGGTTACATGCTACCCATAGAAGTCTAGGGATAGAGAAGGGGGAGGAGGAATCGCAGAATACAGGAGAGGCATCGACATACTAATGCCTTCAGCAGTGTTTCTGTGTAAGTGTTCTATTACACCCCAGTTCTGGATTCACTGTTACACTATTCATTATTGCTGTAGAATGTTCACCAAGTTGCTTCTGCTTTTGAGGGCATGCTACAGATAGATAGGGAGAGCGCCTGCACAGGGGGAAAGCTGGTGATACCTGCTGTCATATAATGCTACTCCTCATGTACACACAGCACTTCGTATACAGTACACTTTAATATACTCTACAGAAGGGTTGCACAACCTGCGGGCCGCATGCGGCCTCCAGAGCCATGTTTTGCGGCCCCTGTCCTGCTGGGCAGAAACACAGCTGATCGTGCGATCAGCTGTGTTTCTGCCCGGAGCACCGCACAATTGCAGGATTACTGCTCCTGCACTGTAGCAGAAGCATGATGGGTCCCTGGTTGTCAGAGACAGCGGGGGAGCAGAGGAGAAGGCAGAAGTAGTGTATCAGCACTTCTGCCTTCTCCTCACACAGGTGAGCGACGTGCTGTGCAGTTTAGACCCGGCGATCACGTGATCGCCGGGTATCAGGGGCAGAGGACTGCAGAGCCTCCCCCGCTCTGCCCTGTACAAAGCCCCCCTCAGCAGGCTGGTTTTCCCTGTAACTGGGGCTCCTTTGGATGCTCCAGTTACAGTGGAAATAGTGCAAAAAAAAAAAAGTCTGTGTCCCCAAAGGTTTTTCATGGACCTTTTGGGACAAATTATGTGGCAAATACACTCACCTAAAGAATTATTAGGAACACCATACTAATACGGTGTTGGACCCCCTTTTGCCTTCAGAACTGCCTTAATTCTACGTGGCATTGATTTAACAAGGTGCTGATAGCATTCTTTAGAAATGTTGGCCCATATTGATAGGATAGCATCTTGCAGTTGATGGAGATTTGAGGGATGCACATCCAGGGCACGAAGCTCCCGTTCCACCACATCCCAAAGATGCTCTATTGGGTTGAGATCTGGTGACTGTGGGGGCCATTTTAGTACAGTGAACTCATTGTCATGTTCAAGAAACCAATTTGAAATGATTCGAGCTTTGAGACATGGTGCATTATCCTGCTGGAAGTAGCCATCAGAGGATGGATACATGTTCTCATTCTGTTTACGCCAAATTCGGACTCTACCATTTGAATGTCTCAACAGAAATCAAGACTCATCAGACCAGGCAACATTTTTCCAGTCTTCAACAGTCCAATTTTGGTGAGCTCGTGCAAATTGTAGCCTCTTTTTCCTATTTGTAGTGGAGATGAGTGGTACCCGGTGGGGTCTTCTGCTGTTGTAGCCCATCCGCCTCAAGGTTGTGCGTGTTGTGGCTTCACAAATGCTTTGCTGCATACCTCGGTTGTAACGAGTGGTTATTTCAGTCAACGTTGCTCTTCTATCAGCTTGAATCAGTCGGCCCATTCTCCTCTGACCTCTAGCATCCACAAGGCATTTTCGCCCACAGGACTGCCGCATACTGGATGTTTTTCCCTTTTCACACCATTCTTTGTAAACCCTAGAAAAATTGCTTAAATCACCTTTCTTTCCCATTCTGACACTCAGTTTGGCGTTCAGATTGTCTTGACTAGGAGCACACCCCTAAATGCATTGAAGCAACTGCCATGTGATTGGTTGACTAGATAATTGCATTAATGAGAAATAGAACAGGTGTTCCTAATAATTCTTTAGGTAAGTGTATATACACTGCTCAAAAAAATAAAGGGAACACAAAAATAACACATCCTAGATCTGAGTTAATTAAATATTCTTCTGAAATACTTTGTTCTTTACATAGTTGAATGTGCTGACAACAAAATCACACCAAAAAAAAAATGGAAATCAAATTTTTCAACCCATGGAGGTCTGGATTTGGAGTCACACTCAAAATTAAAGTGGAAAAACACACTACAGGCTAATCCAACTTTGATGTAATATCCTTAAAACAAGTCAAAATGAGGCTCAGTAATGTGTGTGGCCTCCACGTGCCTGTATGACCTCCCTACAACGCCTGTGCATGCTCCTGATGAGGTGGCGGACGGTCTCCTGAGGGATCTCCTCCCAGACCGGGACTAAAGCATCTGCCAACTCCTGGACAGTCTGTGGTGCAACGTGACTTTGGTGGATAGAGCGAGACATGATGTCCCAGATGTGCTCAATTGGATTCAGGTCTAGGGAACGGACGGGCCAGTCCATAGCATCAATGCCTTCATCTTGCAGGAACTGCTGACACACTCCAGCCACATGAGGTCTAGCATTGTCTTGCATTAGGAGGAACCCAGGGCCAACCGCACCAGCATATAGTCTCACAAGGGGTCTGAGGATCTCATCTCGGTACCTAATGGCAGTCAGGCTACCTCTGGCGAGCACATGGAGGGCTGTGCGGCCCTCCAAAGAAATGCCACCCCACACCATTACTGACCCAATGCCAAACCGATCATGCTGGAGGATGTTGCAGGCAGCAGAACGTTCTCCACGGCGTCTCCAGACTCTGTCACGTCTGTCACATGTGCTCAGTGTGAACCTGCTTTCATCTGTGAAGAGCACAGGGCGCCAGTGGCGAATTTGCCAATCTTGGTGTTCTCTGGCAAATGCCAAACGTCCTGCACGGTGTTGGGCTGTAAGCACAACCCCCACCTGTGGACGTCGGGCCCTCATATCACCCTCATGGAGTCTGTTTCTGACCGTTTGAGCAGACACATGCACATTTGTGGCCTGCTGGAGGTCATTTTGCAGGGCTCTGGCAGTGCTCCTCCTGTTCCTCCTTGCACAAAGGCGGAGGTAGCGGTCCTGCTGCTGGGTTGTTGCCCTCCTACGGCCTCCTCCACGTCTCCTGATGTACTGGCCTGTCTCCTGGTAGCGCCTCCATACTCTGGACACTACGCTGACAGACACAGCAAACCTTCTTGCCACAGCTCGCATTGATGTGCCATCTTTGATAAGCTGCACTACCTGAGCCACTTGTGTGGGTTGTAGACTCCGTCTCATGCTACCACTAGAGTGAAAGCACCGCCAGCATTCAAAAGTGACCAAAACATCAGCCAGGAAGCATAGGAACTGAGAAGTGGTCTGTGGTCACCACCTGCAGAACCACTCCTTTATTGGGGGTGTCTTGCTAATTGCCTATAATTTCCACCTGTTGTCTATCCCATTTGCACAACAGCATGTGAAATTGATTGTCACTCAGTGTTGCTTCCTAAGTGGACAGTTTGATTTCACAGAAGTGTGATTGACTTGGAGTTACATTGTGTTGTTTAAGTGTTCCCTTTATTTTTTTGAGCAGTGTATATATTAACCCCTTAAGGACCAGGCCATTTTTAGCAAATCTGACATGTGTCACTTTATGTGGTGATAACTTTAAAACGCTTTTACTTATCCAGGCCATTCTGAGATTGTTTTCTCGTCACATATTGTACTTCATGACAGTGGTAAAATTGAGTCCAAAAAAATTATTTGTATTTATAAAAAAAAAAATCCAAATTTACCCAAAATTTTGAAAAATTAGCAAATTTCCAAATTTTTATTTCTCTACTTTTATAATAGATAGTAATACCTCCAAATATAGTTATTACTTTACATTCCCCATATATTTTTTGGGGGGATGTTAGAAGGCTTACAAGTTTAGAAGCAAATCTTGAAATTTAAAAAAAAAAATTAAAACCCACTTTTTCGGTTATTACAGACCCGGAAATACCTAATATGTATACTTTTTTTAAATTTACTTAAGTTTTACACAATAACAGCATTTTTAAAACAAAAAATGATGTTTTAGTGTCTCCATATTCTGAGCAATATTTTTTTTTATTTTTTGGGCGATTGTCTTAGATAGGGGCTAATTTTTTGCAGGATGAGGTGACAGTTAGATTGGTACTATTTTGGCAGGCATACGCCTTTTTGATCGCTTGGTGTTGTACTTTTAGTGATGTAAGGTGACAAAAAAATGGTTTATTTAGCACAGTTTTTATTTTTACGGTGTTCATCTGAGGGGTTAGGTCATGTGATATGTTTATAGAGCAGGTCAATATGGACGCGGCGATACTTAATATGTCTACTTTTCTTTTTTTCCCTATCCTTTACAAAAAAAATTACTTTATTTGGGGAAAATGAAGTTGTTTTTTTACTTGAAACTTTTAATTTTTTGGGGGGAAAACTTTATTTTTTCAACCTTTTTTTTTACTTTATTTTTTGTCCCACTTTGGGACTTCAACTTTTGGGGGTCTGATCCCCTTTTCAATGCATTCCAATTAGTGATGAGCGAGTGCTCGGCCGAGTACCACATGTGCTCGAGCGCCATGATTGAGTCTCCTCCCCGCACGTTTGGCGCCTTCTAAGCAGCCAATAAACATGCTGGTAAGTATTGCCATCACTGTAATGCCATTAGCCATGTTTTCTACTGGCATTACAGTGATTGGCTGGCCGAAACACGTGCTATATAGCACCCTGTTACGCGGGTTTGGCTCATTGCGAGTCAGGGAGAGCTGCAGGGATAGACAGTGTAGGGAGATAGTGTTCACAAATTACTCTTTCTCAAGACGTTCCAAAAAAACAAAAGTCCTTTTAAGGACTACTGTGTGTGTTGGTAGCAATTTAAAGTGCAGATTTGCACTTTTTTTTTTTCTTTATAGAAGGTGTCTGCAGTGACTTCTGACATCTGTGCAACACCTTCTGTGTATCAGGGGCATAGATAGGAAGAATATCAGTAAAAACAATATTTTTTTGTCCCAGAATCTGACCACATTTTTAATGTCAGCTGTTTAACCCATTAATCTCAGTGTTCTGCATTAGAATACCGTCTGTGCACTTCAGGGCCATATATTGGGAAAAAGTGAAAATCAATATATATACAAATTTGACTGAATCACCACCGTTTTCTTGTCAGTGGTTGAAACAGTCTATCGCAGTGCATAGCATTTATATACCCTCTGTGCACTTCAGGGCCATATATTGGGATATAGTGAAAATCAATATATATACAAATTTCACTGAATTTGCACCCAGTTTTCTTGTCTGCGGCAGAAACCGTTTATCGTCCCAGCCAATCACTGTAATGCTAGTAGAAAACATGGCTAATGGCATTACAGTGATGGCAATACTTACCAGCATGTTTATTGGCTGCTTAGAAGGCGCCAAACGTGCGGGGAGGAGACTCGATCATGGCGCTCGAGCACATGTGGTACTCGGCCGAGCGCTCGCTCATCACTAATTGGAATGCATTGAAAAGGGGATCAGACCCCCAAAAGTTGAAGTCCCAAAGTGGGACAAAAATTGCATTTCTATACCGTCTGAGTGCTTCAATCCCATATATTGGGAAAAAGTGAAAATCAATATATATACAAATTTCACTGAATCTGCACACAGTTTTCTTGTCTGTGGTAGAAACCGTTTATCGCCGCGCATTGCATTTCTATACCATCTGAGTGCTTCAATCCCATATATTTGGAGGAATTGAAAATCAGTATATATACACATTTCACTAGATCAGCACCCAGTTTTCTTGTCTGCGGTTTAAAACGTTAATCGCAGTGCATTGCATTTCTGTACTGTCTGTGCGCTTCAGGCCCATATATTGGGAATAATATAGTCATGAATATAAACAACATCATAAAACAGTGTCTGTACTGCAGATTACAATAATCTGTGGCTAAAATACTGTCCAAAATCTGTGCTGTTCTGTGTCATATACTGCCCTGTATCTAAAAACTGTCTTTTGTGGACAGTAAAAAAAAACAGTGTCACAACCAGTAAAAAATCCATAAATATTAAGAAGGCCAGCACTAAGGGACGGGGAAGTGAGCGTTATGCTGATGGTTCAGGCAGAGGTCGTGGCACTGGGCGCAATGAAACTGTGCCTGCTGCCAGTGAACTAAAAAAAAAAAGTTATAAAACCGTACCCAGCTTCATGTCCAACTTAGCTAGGCGGCGCACGACAACACTGTCCAAGTCAGACCAGTGCGAACAGTTGGTCGGTTGGCTTGCTGACGATAATGCTTCCAGTCGGCTAAGCACCACCCTCTCTTCCACAAAGTCCAGTCTCTGTAGCCAAGAGTCTGGTCAGCCAACTCCTCGCTCAGATCATTCTTCCTCCCACCATGGAGAGGCCTGCCAAACGAGTGATCCCACACTCGGATAATCCCAGGAGCTCTTTTCAGCTCCATTAGATTTTGCCCTCACGGCCAGCATGCTTGAAGAGGGACCTGAGATATTGTGCCCTGATTCCCAACCTCTTGAGCCTTCACAGTCTCAAGAAGATGACGGTGGGGAACGTCAATCATTAGTTCACGAGGTGGATGACGATGAGACACAGTTGTCAATCACTGACGTTGTGGTTAGGTCAAGACAGGAGGATGATCAGAGTGAGGAAGTGGAAGACGAGGTGTTGGACGATGAGGTCATTGACCCAACATGGGAAGGTGAAAAGCCAAGCGAGGACAGCAGTACAGAGGGGGAGGGGTCCGCAGCACCGCAACAGGCTGGAAGAGGCAGTGGGGTTTCAAAAGGGAGAAGTCATCCTACACCAAACAGGCCTGTAACCGTTACACCGATCACCCCATGCGTAAATCAACCTTAGCAAGGGGTAGGTGTTCTGCAGTATGGCGCTTTTTTGAGGATAGTGCAGAGGACAAAAGAGTGGTAGTTTGCAACCTGTGCAGTACCAAAATGAGCCGAGGCATGAACACTAGCAACCTCACCACCACCAGCATGATCCGCCACATGGTATCCAAGCACTAAGTGGGCCGAACGCCTGGGTCCACAATCTGGGTCTGCGGGTCATACCACTGCCTCCTCTTGCCCTGTGTTATGTGCTGTCCAATCCCCTGTCCAAGACGCAGGCCCGGATGCCTCTCGCCCTGCACCTGTGCAGCGTCCAAATGTCCCTACCACAGTCATTTGAGCGCAAGTGCAAATACCTACCCACCCACTCACAGGCCATAGCCCTTGATTGCCAACTTTCAAAATTACTGGCCCTTGAAATATTGCCATATAGGCTTGTGAACACTGAGGCCTTCCGCAGACTGATGTCTGCCGCGGTCCCTCGGTACGCAGTCCCCAGCCGCAACTATTTTTCACGGTGTGCCGTGCCCGCCTTACACCAGCATGTGTCCCAGAACATCACCTGTGACCTGACCAACGCAGTTACTGGGAAGGTCCACTTAACCACGGACACATGGACAAGTGCTGGTGGCCAGGGATGCTACATTTCCCTGACCACACACATGGTGAATGTGGTGGAGGCCGGGAGTGAGTCATACCCTGGGATGGCACAGGTGCTACCCACGCCCAGGATTGCGGGCCCTACGTCCGTCAGGGTTTCTGCAAGCAGTTATGTTACTGGCTCCAACCCCCACTTCTCCTCCTCTTCTGCCTCATCCTCCTCCACTTCCACCTCCAGCAGCCATCAGTCACTAACTGGAAGCAGTGTAGCACTGCTGTGGGTAAGCGTCAACAGGCCGTGCTGAAGCTGATCTGCTTAGGGGACAAACAGCACACCGCCGCAGAACTTTGGCAGGGTATAGGGACCAGACCGAGCTGTGGCTCTCTCCACTCAACCTACAACCAGGCATGGTTGTGTCTGACAATGGCCGTAACTTGGTGGCGGCTTTGGAGCTCGGCAACCTGACACACATCCCATGCCTAGCCCACGTCTTAAACTTAGTGGTTCAGCGGTTTATCAAATCATACCCCAATTTGCCAGAGCTACTAGTGAAGGTGTGTGCCCATTTCCGCAAGTCGTCTACAGCTTCAGCCAGCCTGTCAACGCTGCAGCAGCGCTTGCGGCTTCAAGCTCACCGACTGTTGTGCGACGTGAGCACGCACTGGAACTCTACGTTCTATATGTTGGCCAGGCTTTGTGAGCAGCAGAGGGCAGTTGTGGAATACCAGCTGCAACATGGTCATCGCCTTTCAAGTCAACTGCCACTATTCACAAGCGAGGAGTGGGCATTGATGTCAGACCTGTGTGAGGTTTTAAAAAACTTTTAAGAATCCACACAGATGGTTAGTGGCGATAACGCCATCCCACTGCTTTGTCTACTCAAACAATCGCTGCTCACAATTAAGGACGACGCTCTGAATGTGGCAGACGAGGAACTAGGGGAGGACATCTCACAGGGTGATACCCAGACCACCCGCAGTTCGTCTTCTCAGCACGAATTAGACCGTGAAGAGGAGGAGGAGGAGGTGGAGACTGTTGCCTCTGCTACTAAGGCTAGTACCCATGGAACTTTAATTCCATCTGTTCAGCGTGGATGGGCCCAAGAGGAGGAGGAGGAAGAGGAGATGGAGAGTCATCCTGATGTCGACATCTTGCCTGTTGGTACTCTGGCACACATGGCTATCAGTGACAGCCGGAACCCTGCCGCTGATCGGGCAGGTACGTACATGTACGTCATGGGTCTTTAAGTCCCGCAAAGAAATTACGTACATGTACGTCATGGGTCCTTAAGAGGTTAAAAGTAAAAAAAAGTGAAAACCCAATAAAAATATACAAATGAAAGGGGAAAAAAAGTGCAAAATAAAAAAAAATCACGTCAGTGTCCCCCAGAGGTGTTTTAAAGACCTCTTGGGGGACATACAGTGCTGCAAAAATATATTAAATAAAAAAGAAAAGAAAATTTTAGCAAAAAGATGTTAAATAAGTAAAAAAAAAATATATAAAGGAAAGTGCAAAAGAAAATTGTTCACTATCATATTATGTGGCAAAAATATATTTTAAAAATAAATAATAAAGTGATGATAAAAAAATTAAAAAATACAAAATAAATAAAATACAAATAAAAGGAAAAAAAGGAAAATGTGTAAAATAAAAGTCAGTGTCCCCCAAAGGTCTTTTTGTAGCAGAAATATAAAAAAAAGTTAAAAAAAGAAAAAATAGTAAAATACATAAAAGAAAAAAATGCCCACACCAACCAAAACCATTACAATTATCACCCCATTCATGTGAAACTATACATATTGTATAATAAAACGATCCAAAACATATAGGGGACTAATTATAATAGCTTGCATTTTCAAATAATGAGCTATAGTTTGAATAAAAATGACATTTTTAAAATAAAAATTACTTTTCCCCCTAACAAAACTAAAAAAATATATTAAAAAGCCCTCTGTTATGTAATAAAACAGTTATTTTGGTTGTCCAAAAAATAAAAAAGTTACAAGTGTATGAACCCCGTGCGCTAAATCACAAAAAAGTGACTGGTCATTAAGGCCTTTTCAGGCCTGGTCATTAAAGGGTTAACCAATAAGTGCTTTCCCGGCTAGTAAGGCCTCATACACATGACCATACCTTTTCTTTTGGTCCGCAGGACACCAGCCATGTGTGTTCTGAATTTTGCAGAACGGAGTAACGGATGCGGACAGTACATGGAGTGCAGGAGGCAGTAATAACCAGTGAGCCCCTGTTACACGGCACGATATTCATGAAAATTACTGGGAACAAGTGTTCATAGGAACGCTCGTTCCTGATATCTGGCAGTATAATCGTGCCGCTGATCAGCCGATAAACAAGGAATCACTCGTTTGTCGGCTGATTTGCATATTTTATCAGGATGTACAATTATCGCCAGGACCGTGTAATCAGGGATCGGCTAGCGATAATCGATAGACGTGAATGAGGGAGGAATGACTGTGGTAGTGATCATTCCTCCCCAGTCACTTTGCATTAGGGCTCGTTCACACGAACGTGTGATGCCTGTTGTCGTATTGCGGACCACATTTGCGGATCCACAATACACGGGCACCGTTCCGTGGCCATTCTGCATCACGGATGTGGACCCATTCATTTCAATGGGTCCGCAAATACGGACATGCGGAACGGAAGAACGGAACAGAACACTACGGAAGCACTACGGAGTACTTTCTGGGGTTCCGTTCCATGCTTCTGCTCCGCAAAAAAAAAGAACTTGCTCTATCTTTTTGCGGAACGGAAGGATCGCAGAACCTTTCAAGTGAATGGGTCTGCGATCCCTATGCGGCTGCACCACGGACGGTGCCCGTGCTTTGCAGATCGCAATTTGTGGTCCAGAGCACAGGCACGAACTTCACACATTCGTGTGAATGAGCCTTTAGCCTGTATAATAGGCTGATGCAAACAAGCGCTGATTCAATTTTATTTTTGTGGCCCCTTGAAATAGTGTGATGTGACAATGCGACCCCCAGACCAAAAAAGGTTCTGCACCCCTGCTCTACAGTAAAACCTCTTTAGGAGAACCACCAAAAATGACATTGAAAACTGGGGTAGTCTTACAAAGATGGAAATTATGCATTGTATCTGGTGGGGCTGAAAATTGTCAGAGAAAATCTGGTCTGAATAAGTGGTGATGTTCTCAAAAAGGTGGCCCTTTTGGAGAGGTTTTATTCTACATGCGTTTTCAGTGAAAAGTACAGTTTTTCCATACAGCCAGATATGTAATTAGTGTAGTCCACACATGTACATGTTTTCTACAACACAGGCAGAGTTAGTTGCCAAAAAATTTGGTGTAACATTGGTGCTCAGCACACACAGCTGTATATACTGTATCTGTATTATTGACCCAGAGAAAATGCACTGCACTGCCACGTAAATAATTACTGGATATATAGGGGGTTTGCAAAGGCAGACACTGTCGGTTTTTTATTTGGGCAAATAGCTGCAACAATCCCTCCTAGTGGAAGGGCTCCAGGGAAGGTTCAAAAAGAAACAAGGACATCTTTATTCTTGTGAAGTTATGTTTTTTTTAATTCTTCCATGAAACTTACACTCAGCGACATTTCGGCTAAAAAGAACACTCGTCAAACAGTGGTCACTATTGATTTTATTTAGGGGTCTCAGACTACAGGGGGCTGAATACAAATGCACACCACACTTTCCAGATTTTTATTTATAAAAAAAAAATTATTTTCACTTCACACATGCTTGCTACTTTGTGTTGGTCTATCACATAAAATCCCAATAAAATACATTTAAGTTTGTGGGTGTAACGTGGAAAAATAGTTAATGGGGTTTGAACAGGGTCATAGCTATAGGGGGTGCAGCGGTAGCAGTTGCTACCGGGCCCAGGAGCCTGAGGGGATCAAAAGACCCTTGTGCCACATAAGAAGATACTGGTATTATAATAAGTGCATGCTGGTCAAATTACACCTCTGGCTGGAGGGAAGGAGTTAGGTCAAAAATTTTGCATGGGGGGTGCTGTTTAAATTTTTGCCTCAGACAGCACGAAGGCTATGTGCTTCCCTGCCCCTGGCCACAAAGCACTGAGGGAAGGGGTGCGCATTAGCCATAAACTCTTGCACCAGGGCCCATGAGTAGTGGCATCGCTAGAGAGGGGCGAGGGGGGGCAATTGCCCCCCCTATGTTGTTCTGTGCCCCCCCGCTGATTCCCCCAGGTGAATACTAATGAGCGCTTCCATTATAGAAGCGCTCATTAGTACCGAAGGACAAGGAAGTGGTGAACGCTCTGTACTTACCACTTCCTGGTCCTCGGCTATCGGCTGTGCACGCCAGTTCACAGCACAGTTGACTGAGGAGAGAGAAAATTGCAGGCGGCGTCCAGGAGCAGGAAAGGTAAATGGTTTTTTATTTTATAAAAAATGTGGCTGCTGGGGGCATAATAGGGGCTAATCATGAGAGGCATAATGGGGGCTAATTGGAGGCATAATGGGGGCTAATTGGAGGCATATGGGGGCTAATTAGAGGCATATGGGGCTAATGAGGCATATGGGGGCTAATTAGAGGCATATGGGGCTAATGAGGCATATGGGGGCTAATGAGGCATATGGGGGCTAATTATGCATAATGGGGGCTAATGATGCATAATGGGGGGTAATGAGAGGCATCATGGGGGCTAATTAGAGACACAATGGGGGCTAATGAGGCATATGGGGGCTAATGAGGCATATGGGCGCTAATAAGAGGCATAATAGGGGCTAATGAGAGGCATAATGGGGGCTAATTAGGCATATGGGGGCTAATAAGAGGCATAATGGGGGCTAATGAGGCATAAAGGCTTATAATGGGGGCTAATGAGGCATCAGGGCTGATATGGGGGCTAATGAGAGGCATAATGGGGGCTGATATGGGGGTGATGAGAGGCATAATGGGGGCTAATAAGAGGCATAATGGGGGCTAATGAGGCATAAGGGCTGATATGGGGGCTGATATGGGAGTGATGAGAGGCATAATGGGGGCTAATGAGGCATATGGGGGCTAATGAGGCATATGGGGGCTAATTAGATACATAATGGTGGCTAATTAGAGACATAATGGGGGCTAATGAGGCATAAGGGCTGATATGGGGGCTAATGAGAGGCATGGGGGCTGATATGGGAGTGATGAGAGGCATAATGGGGGCTAATGAGAGGCATAATAAGTGTCATCCAGAGATGCCCCCATAACAGTGTATCTTCCACAGATCCTACATAACAGTACGCCTGCGCACTGACGAGAGACAGAAAGAATCCACGGAAGCAAGCAGAGGACGGCACAGCAGACGACTGAATAGCTTCTTTTGTAAGTAAATAGTTTTATTATAAATGTATCCCTGCATACCGCAATTCTCTCGTATTTTGTAATCTTATTTATATATACTTATTTTGTTTTTGCCCCCCCATTTTTGACTGTGGTATCTTTGTGCCCCCCCTATATATTGTTCCTAGAGTCGCCACTGCCCATGAGCCTTTAGCTATGCCCCTGGGTTTGAATACTTTTTCAAGGCACTGTTTGTACACAGTCAATCCAACCAATAAAAAATATTTACCTAAATAAGATACGCACCAATCAGAAAAAAAAAATCTTACAATATAGGTAAACTACGGTATTCAAGTAATAAACATCAGAAAATGCATTTGAACAATCAAAGTGCACCAATAAACCTTTAGCATGTTTGTAAATGAGCATAGAATAACAAATTACATGCTGGTGATGATAGGCTTGGGCTTCTGGATAATTATGGTCAGGAGAAGAGTGTCCATACTAAAATATAGTTAGAGCAGCACTAAAAGGATTTCAGTATCCTGTGTGACTACTACTACCAAGCAATGTCTACAAGTCTAGATGGGGATATTGCTACAGAACATAAAAATGAAGTGCATATAAATAATTAGTGCCATTTCAGTGCTGTTAATTGCAGGGCTTTTATCTAATTCTGAGATGGTCAGAATACACTGCAATGGCAAATATATGTGTTATATCTGTGTCCTTAAAGGGAACCTGTCACCGGGATTTGGGGTATAGAGCTGAGGACATGGGTTGCTAGATGGCCAGGGACAGGACTCATCTCAGGTTAATTTGCATATGTATCAAATCGTTGTTTTTCTTACTGGGTATTGCGGATGTGCTAGCGGCCATCTAGCAACCCATGTCCTCCGCTCTATACACAAAATCCCGGTGACAGGTTCCCTTTAACATGTATAGCTTGGAAGAAAGACGAGACAGAGGGGATATGATAGAAACTTTTGAATACATAAAGGAAATCAACAAGGTAAAAGAGGAGAGAATATTTAAAAGAAGAAAAACTGCTACAAGAGGACATCGTTTTGAATGAGAGGGGCAAAGGTTTAAAAGTAATATCAGGAAGTATTACTTTACTGAGAGAGTAGTGGATGCATGGAATAGCCTTCCTGCAGAAGTGGTAGCTGCAAATACAGTGAAGGACTTTAAGCATGCATGGGATAGGAATAAGGCCATTCTTCATATAAGGTAGGGCCAGGGGCTATTCATAGTATTCAGTATATTGGGCAGACTAGATGGGCCAAATGGTTCTTATCTGCCGACACATTCTATGTTTCTATGTCCTGTACATATAACATCCTACGTTTTCTATCTGTCTAATAAATAATGTGTATGTCTTGATGTTCACTATGCATTATTTCAGGGTTTTTCCATCTGTCAGAAATAATGAAAGTGTGCTGAGGGAATTGTTGGGCCAAGAAATGGGAGCATTAGCAACTGTGATAGGTGCAGAGTGGGATATAGCTGCCAAAAACCTGATAAAGCAGTAGATTTAGTCAACTGTTGAAACCAAGTGATGATAAGGAAGATTTCCAATCACAAACATTTGGAAAGAACAGGGAGCAGAGTCTAATTGGTAGGGTAGCTGCTGTAATAGAAGTGGTTGCTAAAAGGAAAATGTCACAGACACTCCCGTGACAGATGGCAGGAGATCAGAGAGATTGGCAACACGTGGGTTAATCTGACTTGTTCCTTGCGACAAATGTCTGTGTTGTTTTGGCAATGACCACACCTCTTGCAGGTGTTGTTGGTTTGGTCATTTAACTTCCCCTATTTTATAGCTTCAGTTTCTGGACTCTGGCCTGCTGGTTGTTGGATCTCGGTTGAGCTCCTGGCGCTGCCTTTGCTCCACGTGAAGTTAAGTGTCATCTTCCCTATTTGTATTTTGTTTGTTGTATTTCCCTGTCTTTTGGATCTAGGCCTGAGAGTGACTCCTGTTCATCCTTCTGGTGGAGGAATAGGTTGTCTCAAGTCCTGTCATTATAATAGGGTCCTGCAGGGTGTGTTAGGGCTCTAGGTTCCTGTGTATGAACTTTCCTACCATCGAGGTCAATTCATACTGATAGGTAGTCAGGTCTTGGATTAGGGTTGTTCTAGGAGGTGACCTTCTCTTTTAGGCCTCCTGCACACGAACGTTGTGTGCACCCGTGGCCGTTGTGCCGTTTTCCGCTTTTTTTCACGGACCCATTGACTTTCAATGGGTCCGTGGAAAAATCGGAAAATGCACCGTTTTGCAGCCGCATCCGTGATCCGTGTTTCCTGGCCGTGAAAAAAATATGACCTGTCCTATTTTTTTCACGGCCAACGGTTCACGGACCCATTCAAGTCAATGGGTCCGTGAAAGAACACGGATGCACACAAGATTGGCATCCGTGTCCGTGATCCGTGGCCGTAGGTTAGTTTTTATACAGACGGATCCGAAGATCCGTCTGTATAAAAGCTTTTTCAAAGCTGAGTTTTCACTTCGTGAAAACTCAGAACCGACAGTATATTCTAACACAGAAGCGTTCCCATGGTGATGGGGACGCTTCTAGTTAGAATACACTACAAACTGTGTACAAGACTGCCCCCTGCTGCCTGGCAGCACCCGATCTCTTACAGGGGGCCGTGATCAGCACAATTAACCCCTTCAGGTGCGGCACCTGAAGGGGTTAATTGTGCTGATCACGGCCCCCAGTAAGAGATCAGGGCTGCCAGGCAGCAGGGGGCAGACCCTTCCCCCCCCTCCCCAGTTTAAATATCATTGGTGGCCAGTGCGGCCCCCCCCCCCCCTCCCTCTATTGTAATTATTCGTTGGTGGCACAGTGTGCGCCCCCCCCCCTCCCTTCCTCTATTGTAATAATTCGTTGGTGGCACAGTGTGCGCCCCCCCCTCCCTCCCTCTATTGTAATAATTCGTTGGTGGCACAGTGTGCGCCCCCCATCGCCCCCCCCCCCTCCCTCTATAGCATTAACAACATTGGTGGCCAGTGTGCGGCCTCCCATCTCCCCCCCCCCCCCATCATTGGTGGCAGCGGAGTTCCGATCGGAGTCCCAGTTTAATCGCTGGGGCTCCGATCGGTAACCATGGCAACCAGGACGCTGGTTGCCATGGTTACTTAGCAATAGTACAATAGTAGAAGATTCATACTTACCGGGCCAGCTGCTGCGATGTTCGTGTCCGGCCGGGAGCTCCACCTACTGGTAAGTGTCATTGCTAAATGAACTGTCACTTACCAGTAGGAGGAGCTCCCGGCCGGAAGCAGAAATCGCAGCTCCCAGGTAAGTATGAATCACTACTGCTAGTAACCCGCTGCCACCAATGATGGGGGGGGGCTAGATGGGAGGCCGCACACTGGCCACCAATGTTGTTAATGCTATAGAGGGAGGGGGGCCAATGGGGGGCGCACACTGTGCCACCAACGAATTATTACAATAGAGGGAGGAAGGGGGGGGGGGCGCACACTGTGCCACCAACGAATTATTACAATAGAGGGAGGAAGGGGGGGGGGGCGCACACTGTGCCACCAAGGAATTATTACAATAGAGGGAGGAAGGGGGAAGGGGCGGGGGGGCGCACACTGTGCCACCAAGGAATTATTACAATAGAGGGAGGAAGGGGGGGGGGGGCTGCACTGGCCACCAATGATATTCAAACTGGCGAGGGGGGAGGGGGGGGGTCTGCCCCCTGCTGCCTGGCAGCCCTGATCTCTTACAGGGGGAGATGATAGCACAATTAACCCCTTCAGGTGCGGCACCTGAAGGGTTAATTGTGCTGATCACAGCCCCCTGTAAGAGATCGGATGCTGCTAGGCAGCAGGGGGCAGTCATGTACACAGTTTGTAGTATATTCTAACTAGAAGCGTCCCCATCACCATGGGAACGCCTCTGTGTTAGAATATACTGTCGGAAATGAGGTTTCACGATCTAACTCATATCCGACAGTATATTCTAACATAGAGGCGTTCCCATGGTGATGGGGATGCTTCAAGTTAAAATATACCATCGGATTGGAGAAAACTCTGATCCGATGGTATAAAAGGGACTCCAGACTTTACATTGAAAGTCAATGGGGACGGATCCGTTTGAAATGGCACCATATTGTGTCAACGTCAAACGGATCCGTCCCCATTGACTTGCATTGTAATTCAGGACGGATCCGTTTGGCTCCGCACGGCCGTGGATCCTCCAAAAATCAAGGAAGACCCACGGACGAAAAAACGGTCACGGATCACGGAAAAACGGGACCCGTTTTTGCGGACCGCAAAAAAATACGTTCGTGTGCAGGAGGCCTTACCCTAGTTTCCAGGCCTAGTTCCTGTCCTCTTTCCTACTGTGCTCTGTGTGGAGTTTCCCACCCACACCGCATCCGTGACAGAAAATTGGAGTGGAATATGCAGTGGTGGTGTTTATAAATAGGTGGACAATGCATGGTGTTCTATAGTTTGTTATATATGGTTTGGACTTGGACCATAGATGATGGAATATAGCTGGACATGACCTGGTAAGAAAGTCCTGCAGAGGAAAAGGAATATGACATGGAGGGTATTAATGGTAATAAGGACTCTTCATCATGGCATTTCTTGAGATAGAGCTGATGTCTCAAGGGTCCCTTGAGACCACTGTGCTCCAAAACCATCCATGTGCTTTGAGTCCCTTGTATGAGAAAAGTACATTACAAATATTTGTCATTGTCAGTATTACTTCTTCTGGTACTCACATGGGGTCATATCTCCTTGCAGGTTATTCAAACCATAGATCTCATAGACTTTATAGTCAACAGAACAGTGTACAAAATTTGCCCAAACATCGTCTCTCTATTTGTCTCAACACTGCTGTCAGATCTCCATAGCAACATGCTTTCGATTACCAATTTAGCCCTACACCAAATCTAGTAGTGGCTCCTGGATTTGTGAAATTTTAACCCTCTTGAAATAGATTCCAAGCTATTATTTCAACCACCACTACAAGCCACTGCCAAGCTTACCAGGGACACCTACAGGAAGAAGAGGGCTTAGAAAACTGCCAGTTGCTAACACCCAATGATCTGCACTGTAGGAAGGTCTGTTTTTGGATGAATTTTTCCACACTCATCTAAATCAGGGTACCAGTTATACCATAGAAATTAATATTTCAGATAAACATAATTTACTGTGCTGCCAAGAATCAAAATCAATAAAGAGGTCCCCCTCCCCCAAAGTTTTTAAATTACCTTATATATACCAAACAATTGACAACAAGAAAACGTAAAACACTTAAATGGTCACTGTAGTTTCACACAACTTTATGAGAAATCCATCAAGACTGACTACCAGCTCACTGAAGAATCTAATTACATCATCTAAAAGAAGTCTACGGAGAGGGGACCATGGAGGAGGTTTAGAGGGACCAGACAGCACAAACATGATTGAGCAGATTCAGCAGCTAATAGCAAGCTGCATCTCATCTTAAGTGCTTTGTTCACATCTATACTGCTATTGACTTCTCCATAATGTCCTATATGGGGCTTCTAAGTGCATGAGAGACAGAAAGCAAAATATGCTAAGTGTAGTCTATGGGGAGCAGCTTGTCTCCACCAACCAGCTCAGAGACAACCAAGAATTAGCGACGCAGCCTACAAACGAGAAAAAAGCTAAAATAGCAGGTACAAGTTATAAATTGGTCAGATATAGCGCTATTACTAATGTGTACACATATGGCAGCATATTCTGAAATGTTATATGTCAATTTATATGTCCATTTTTAACCAAATTTCAAAAGCATAATTAAAGGGGTTGTCCCATCTTGCTGTCATCAATATTAAAAGCCCAGACAACCCCTTTAAGATGAATAACTATAACTAACCTTGCAACTTCACTAACCTTTTGAATCCCTGCCTATAAAAATTTAACAATTTCTTTTTTTTTTTTTTTTCATTGTCACATTGCAATAACTTTTGTATTATTATTTGTCGATGTAACTGTATGAGGGCTTGTTTTATTGGCAAGATCAATTATATTTCATTGGCGCCATTTTGGACTACAGTGTGTTGAGTTAGCATTTTGTCAGGCCCGAATGAAAAAAAAAAGCATTGGTTTTTGTTTTGATGTTGCCACTTGCCATGTATTAAAACAAGATATTGACTTGTTGGTATGAATGGGGCAATACCAAATGTATAATTTTTTGTGTTGCTACATTCCAAGACTTTATTCTTATGTTGATGTTTTTATATGAAGGCTTGTTTTTTTTATTGTGGTATGTTATAGTTTTTATTAGTAACATTTTGGGGTACATATTAGCTTTTATCCATTTTACATTGTTTTATTCCATGTATCAGTTCAACGAATAACTGATTTTCATTACGATTGTGGTGGTGGCAAATATGTGCTTTCTATGATATTTTATAAAATAATATTGTTTGTAATGAAAAAAGAGTTTATTTAATATATTTTTACGGAACTTTATTTTAAAATGTTTATAAAACTTTATAAACAAACAACATAATTTCACTTAAAATAAAAACCTCTTTTGTCCCACTAGGGGACTTGAAGCAGCAATCTCTTCAGTATTATGCTGACAGGAAACCTATTAGGCCTAAGGGTACTTTCACACTAGCGTTTTTCTTTTCCGGCACTGAGTTCCGTCAAAAGGGCTCTATGCCGGAAAAGAACTGATCAGTTATATCCCCAAGCATTCTGAATGGAGAGTAATCCGTTCAGGATGCATAAGGATGTCTTCATTCAGTCATTTTGACTGATCAGGCAAAAGATAAAACCGCAGCATGCTACGGTTTTATCTGCGGCGAAAATAAGAAAAGACTTGCCTAAATGCCGGATCCGGCATTTTTTTCCATAGGAATGCATTAGTGCCGGATCCGGCATTCAAAATAGCGGAATGCTGTAACCGTCCTTCTGGTCTGCGCATGTGCAGACCGAAAAAAAAAAGGTGAAAAAAATAAATGCCGGATCCGTTTTGCCGGATGACACCGGAAAGACGGATCCGGCATTTCAATGCATTTTTCTGACCGATCAGGCATTTTTAAGACATGTCAGGATCCTAATCAGTCTTACAAATGCCATCAGTTGGGATACGTTTTGCCGGTGACGGAACTGCTTGCCGGATCACTCTGCCGCAAGTGTGAAAGTAGCCTAAAAATGGCCTGCCTGGTGGTCACCTGGCTGCCATAGCAAACTCACAATTGTGAAGCAGGAAGCTGATGGACTGACAGAGGGATGAGTAATAAAATAAACATAATAATGTAATATATAAATATAAACACACACAAGACAAAAAAGGAGTAACACTGACACCTGAGGGTACCCCACCAGCAGCAGTTATAAATGCCAGTTTGTAAATGCCCATGTCAGAAAAAAATAGTCAAAAGCCTGGCATTGAAGAGGACATGGCACTTTTATGAACATACCATAGTTTTAGCAGACACTGCACATATGTAGTCAGCAAACTGGGACACATTTTCTAATCATAATGCACCAGAATTTTGATGCCTTTTTGTGCACTTACTGGTAAAGGGGAGTGACAAAGTCCACCAAAATGGTGTCAGAATGTCACCTTGGGGTGGGATCCACATCTGTCAGGCAGCACTCTGGATATAAAGGTTATCACAGAGCAATTGTGTAAGATTATTTTTATTATTATTACTATTCCATATGAAGAGACACTAACCTTAGATGAAGGAAAATAACACAATGTATGCAAAATGTATCTTATGGTCTGAAAAAAAAATCATATTTATTGAGATCTACAAGGTTGGAAGTTCTGGGATGTTCGGTGGCAAGATTTGTGCTGTAGACAGAAGTATTCTTACTGTTAAAAATATTGGTACTCCTGGAGGAAAGAGCATAACACAAATGTGAACAAAATATCAACTATTATGGGTGAATTTAAATAAGTTATTTTCTGCGCCTTGGTTTACGGTACCTCTCAAAGCCTTTTTTCATGCAGTGGCTTGAATAAATTCTGTAACATGTATGAGACTTCTCACATTAACCTCTGTTTACTGTTACTGTTCTTTACTGTTCTTAGATGTAACAGGGAAAAATACCATCCAAGCATTGATACCTAGCATGTTTGTTACTCACATGTTATATAGGACCATGATGTATACCATAACTTTTCTGACTGCATGTGGGACCTCACTGCACAATATTCTCATTCCTTTACCTTTCACATGTAACCACCTAAACCGAGGGGCTTGTCAACTAGTTGTTAATGTATGTAAGCAATCCAGATGCAGTGTTCTACAACCCGATATTGGCCAAAAACCAACTGTATTTCACATAAATATTCCTTCTTTTAAATAATAATATTCTGCAGTGGTAGGCAAAGGGTTACCAGAAACAATGTGAGGCTACATGGCCTGACTATTGATGTGAAAATGAGTCAAGATAAACATACTGCAGTTCTCTAGCAGGGGAGGGGTTAATGCAGCAGTGCCCTACACAACGGATCTGGGAGAAGCTTTTTGGGATACGACACATCCCTAGCAAGAGGATAGTTAAGAAAATGCTGTAGTATAGTAAAGGGGTACAACACAGCTGCAAGGAATTTGGAGCAGTCATCTGCAAGTGCCTACTAAACAATGCTTAGTATCTTTCCCTCCTCCATCACTTCCTCCCTCCCCCTTTTCTTTCTCTTCGGCAGAGCTGGGGCACAAGCTCTGGACACTGTGCTTGACAAGGGGGAATCCAGAGACACAGCAAGTGATAGCTGTGCATCCCCCATGATAGAAAGAGGAGAGCGAGAGTGTCCCCTCCCACAGGCCAGCAAAGGAAATTGTGAAGAAGAGAAGGGTAGAGAAGAAGGAATGTCGCAGAGGGCTGAAGCATCCAGCACTGAATCTGCTGTGGAACAGCATCAGGACCAGCGAGGGAGAGATGAGGCCTGAGCTATGTGTCTGCTCCTGCCTACCAGAGGAGAGAGAAAGGCAAATGCTGAATAGAGGGATCATCGACCCTTCCAGGGAGATATTAAATTGGACGTAGGAAGGTAGGACTATTGGAAAGATGGAATGGCAAAGAATTTAAGGAATAAATGTGGCGAGACTAGGGATGCAGAGGGAGAATAAATGAGAACACATATACAGTATAGATGTGGCAGGCAAATATGCATGACAGTAATGTTTAGTAGGAGAAAATAGGAGAAAACATGGGACCCTGACAGGGTGTAGAAAAGGAGTATTAAGGGAATTTAGGGATTTTATAACTGATGAGATCGTAGATTGCCTAGGCAAAGGTAAAACTCTAAAATACATAGAATTGGTGGAGGAGAAGGACATAGAGTGAAGCCTAGAGGATAAGCGGGTGACACATTGCTAACGTTATATCTTATCTATATAGGTTGAAGGAGCTGCTCTTCACTAATCAGAGCCCCTGTAAACAATCTCAACTGTTTTATATGTGATCTGGATTTGGAAACATAAGGAAACCTCTCATCTTCTGGTAGCCTTGTGAGAATCATTGGGAGGGAGTGTTCCCTATTCTGGATTGTGTGGAACACTGTGGGTTGCCTGGATGTCATTTTACAGTCATCAGAACTAAACAATAAAACACGGGAAAGTCTCTCTGTCTTTTGCACTTGGCGATCACCCAGTCCGATCACCCATTTCAGTGATCAGGTAAGATAAAGCCGCAAGCTTGCACTTCTGGCAAAAAAATGTGAAGTAGAGAAGGAGATGGAGGATTGGGGGTGGGGTGTATGGAGAAGCAAAGTGTACGGTAGGGGTGAGGGCAGAAAGGGAATACTAGAACCACCAAGTCAATAGAGGTGATAAAGATCTAGATACATAATAATAATTCTGCATCTGATAATCATTGTCACCCTCTTATTATAATGAGGCCATGCATGCTCTACTTAACCTCTCTACAGGAGGTCCTCCTATTTCTATAAATAATCTCGCCATAGAGATACATCACTTGCTCTGTAAGTCACAATATGATTGGACAGTTACCAGGCTAAATATTTTGGGGGACTCTGTAGCCGCTAGAATGGTCAGGAGACGTTGTAGACTATATTATTTCAAATGTGAATCCCCACAATATAGTGTTAGGATAGGGAAACAATTATTCCGGGACAATCATTACCAGATTTCACATAACTAAGTGATCTCTACCATATGCTCATAGATTATTTGTTCCTAATTTTTTCAAGTTTTTTTTTCCCAACGATTATAAATGCATTTCAAATAATAATACAAGGCCCAAAAATCATTGAATAGATTTACATTAGTTAAGAACTGCTATGTTTCATACATGGAGTCAGTATATTTCCTTTTATATATTTCTCTTTTCATGAGGTCGCACACAGTTATACAACTTCCTAAATCGAATACCAGGGGCGGATTGGGAAACTTAAAGTGGCCCATGTTGTAGACAGGTCCAAATTGGCAGACTGCGGGACAACACAAGTAGGCAGGGTCAACAGAAGTGGAGAAGGGGCAGTAATACCGCAGTGCAGCACAAAATACTGCCGCACCTGTTGCAATATTCAACTTTATTACCATCCTGAGGACAGCGATATAGTTGAATTCAGGAGGTCACCTGCAGTCGTCAGCCAGGTGCATAGGTACCTGATGCTCCTAGCATTAATTAATACTGAGAGCATCAGATCCTTATTTTCCTCAGCTGGCGGGGTGAGGAGGGCTCAGGTGGCCCCCTGGGTATTGACCCACCGGGAAATTTCCCTGTAAGGTCTATGGCCAGCCCATCACTGTCAGCTACACATGCCAAGGGCAAACCACCTTTGATGAAACAAAATCTGAGCATGGGCAGTGGGTACAGATGAGCGAATTGATTGTAAGCAGATCAAATTTGTCTCGTGAAAAATTTGAACTCCAGCCAAATCCAAGTCTTGTGATTCGATTCAGACAAACCTCTCAAAATGGCAGTCATCATTTTACAGTTCAGAAGACAGAAAAGAAGGCAAGTGCCACCAAAAAGGGATAATTTGTGGACCATGCTACAGTTCAGTGTTATTAAACAGGTTGTCTTGCCACTGTCTACCATGCGTTTATCCATAGCCATATATGTCACTGCCTCTTCAACATTACTAATGCTGTCATGGCATTAAATAGCTTGAAAGGGCTTGGATACAGTCTTAGGAGGCCTCAAAGTGTCAGTCACAACTTTTCAGGGCAATCTGAGCACTTTCAATTTGGGTTAAATTTATTTATAACCGAATCGAATTTGCCAACTGGTTCATTAGAATTGTACCCTAAATGAATTCCACTCATCCCTAGCAGAGAGGTGCCAGATTTTCCTGGTTTGCATGTCTGACACATACTCAGTAGGTTCCAAACATAGTACTGGCACATATACAACATGAGTTGGTGTATACCAACCAAATAGTATTGACAATTATAAAGAAAAGGGGCAAACAAACAATGGCTGAGAAATATATACAACAATGAAAAAGATAAAGCTTGACACTGAAGGTACTAAACATCTATTTCATTATATTATAAAAATGTTTTTTTCTATAGCAAACAACAGAGAAAAAGCATTCATGAATCAGAATCACAAATGTTTTTAAAGGTTTTTGTATGGCCTCTGCGATAAATAAAGATAGGTTTGATGAATGATCATGAAATAGAGGTCTAGTGCCTTCTTCTAAAAAGCCGACCGTTATCATTTGTTCTTGTTTTTTTTTCATTATTAGCACTCAAACTATAAATAAATAAATAATAATAATAATGTTTCCATGAAGTTAGGAAAACGAATGAATAAAACCTATTTTATCCTGATTCATTCTGATAGCTACAACTATCATTTTGAGGTTGGAGCAGGAGAACCTTTCTAAAAATGTTAATGACTTTAACTGCTGTGCTACCCTGAGAAAGCGGCAGGCCTACTGGAGCAGGAATGACAAATTCCTGTTTAGACTTCATACAGTGGATATAAAAACACCCCTGTTAAAATGTAATTTTCTGTGATGTAAAAATGAGACAAAGATTAATCATTTAAGAACTTTTTCCACCTTTAATGTGACCTATAAACTGTACAACTGAACTGAAAAACAAACTGAAATCTTTTAGGTAGAGGCAAGAAAAAAATAAAAATAAAATAATATGGTTGCATAAGTGTGCACACCCTTCAACTAATACTTTGGTGAAGCTCCTTTTGATTTTATTACAGCACTCAGTCTTTTTGGGTATGAGTCTATCAGCATGGCACATTTTGACTTTGCAAGATTTGCCCACTCTTCTTTGCAAAAACACTCCAAATCTGTCAGATTGCGAGGGCATCTCCTGTGCACAGCCCTCTTCAGATCACCCCACAGATTTTCAATCGGATTCAGGTCTGGGCTCTGGCTGGGCCATTCCAAAAAAATTGATCTTCTTCTGGTGAAGCCATTCCTTCATTGATTTGGATGTATGCTTTGGGTCGTTGTCATGCTGAAAGATGAAGTTCCTTTTCGTATTCAGCTTTCTAGCAGAAGCCTGAATGTTTTGTGCCAATATAGACTGGAATTTGGAACTGTTCATAATTCCCTCTAGCTTAACTGAGGCCCCAGTTCCAGCTAAAGAAAAAAAGCCCCAAAGCACGATGCTTCCACCACCATGCTTCACTGTAGGTATAGTGTTCTTTTGGTGATGTGCAGTGTTGTTATTGCGCCAAACATATCTTTTGGAATTATGGCCAAAAAGTTCAACCTTGGTTTCATCAGACCATAACACCTTTTCCCACATGCTTTTAGGAGACTTCAGATGTGTTTTTGCAAAATGTTGCCTGGCTTGGATGTTTTTCTTCGTTAGAAAAGGCTTTCGTCTTGCCACTCTACCCCATAGCCCAGACATATGAAGAATACGGGAGATTGTTGTCACATGTACCACACAGCCAGTACTTGCCAGATATTCCTGCAGCTCCTATAATGTTGCTGTAAGCCTCTTGGTAGCCTCTCAGACCAATTTTCTTCTCGTCTTTTCATCAATTTTGGAGGGACGTCCAGTTCTTGGTAATGTCGCTGTTTTCTCCACTTGATGATGACTGTCTTCACTGTGTTCCATGGTATATCTAATGCCTTGGAAATTCTATTGTACCCTTCTCCTGACTGATACCTTTTAACAATGAGATCCCTCTGATGCTTTGGAAGCTCTCTGTGGACCATGGCTTTTGCTGTTGGATGCGAATAAACCGTATTTCAAATGGCAGGGGATGATGGGGGTAATCCTTTTGCGGACTTTTAGTTAGCAAATTACCTTGCTTGTGTTCTGGATTATGGGGAGAGATAGTGCCATGAATGTGAAGGAGTCAGTCTTGACATTACTTTATTGTTGTACAGTACATATACACAGAAAATATTAAGTCAATTTTTTATAAATAAATTGTGTTATTTTCAAAGCATGACTGTATATTGTTACATTGCTTGGATTCTGAACTGTGACAGCTGTAAAGTACCCCCACATGTTCATAAACCTGCCCAAGCAATTATAATTCACTTTTCTTCCTTTACGATCAGTTGTAAGCTCACGCATAGCGATAATGGCACAATTATAATGACAGTGATTAATAGCCGAGTTTCCAGGCTTAATAAAGTAAACCTAAACATCTTTTTAACCACTAGAGCTATGTCATATGTGTGCTTTACTAGGCCCTTAAGTGTAATGAACCCCCTGGTCTCTCCTGCCATTTTTTTCTTGGAATCCATTCTTCTTGTTGTTTCTTATTTTTGCTAATAACTGCTTCTAATAAAGTAGCTTTAGCTGTCTTCTATAAGTTTGTGGGGGCCCGAGATTAGAAAAAGGGGTTTTCATACCAAAAATAATGGCACTGTATTGCAGTTCCGCTTCCCTCGTCTGAAGAGAGCGAAACTGCAATATAACTGACCATTCATGGATCGGAGTTGTGCTGTTTCTGGAACAGCAGAAGACTTTTATCTCAGACCATCCCTGTAGGCTTGTTGAGGAGCTTGTAAAATGACTACTCAAGTGCGAGAATATTCACTGTTACTGGATGATCTTGGCTGCATAGGTTTAGGTGTGCTGCTTTATTGATTAACTTTGTATATTATCTCTCACAAAAAGTCCAATAAGAAAGTTCTAAGCTTTGTCACTCTATTATAAATACACGGGGTAGATTTACTAATACTTTCTAACAGACTAAACTAACTAAGTAAACTAAGACTAGACAGTCTAAAAATAATCCAGGTTTATCACAGTGTCTGATACTGGATAATAAACCTTGTTCTGATCTCAGTAACAGTGGCTTAGGTCCTTATCTTCTACACACAAGCGCTACAAAAGATGGCCTGTCTGTCCTTGAAGCAAACGGTGAGGCTGCCGGAACTAATAAACCTTCACCTTGGTACAAAGGTGCCTAAAGCCTGGTATAATGGCTATTGTCCTTCCTTTGTCTTTTACATTGAAATGATAAAGTCACCTGGCACTCCAGAAGAGTAGACGGTAGAGAAGGTCCCGCCTGTTTCTTGGCTTGACAACTAAGACAAAGAATTGGCTCCTCTGGGCCGGGGAGCCCAAGAGAGAGCTGAGAGGAGAGAGTCCTCTCCTTTCCCCTGCTCCTCACTCCAGCTCCTTCCACCCACAACTCCCACCAACTACTAACTAGGCCTGAACTGTGGTATATATAGACTATGGTGCTATCCCCATCTAGTGGTGGAATAAGTGTAGTGCACCTGACTGCCTGTTAACTGAGATTTTACTGCTATTTAACTTACGCAGCATCGGACAACAGGATGCAATATATGATTATTAACAGGCTGCGGGCTACTATGAGGTACTGCTGGCGGGTGTAGATGCATTTTTGGGGTGACAGGTTCCCTTTAATAACCAGAAGTATTAGGTTTCATTTTTCAAAAGTGATGAAAGCTTTAAACTTTAAGCATCTTTAAGGGACAAGCTTCTACTTACCTTCTGTCCCTGGTGGCTATCACTTAAACTATCACTTTCGATCATATACCCCTGTTGTGTTCTCTTAAAGCAACATGTTTTCCACAATGGACGTTAAGCTTACTGGTCTGTAACTACCTGGGGAAGAACTAGAGCCCTAATTGACTTCTGAAATGTGGTGAATGGAATTTTTTTTCCCAACAGTGGTAGATACAGGGAGTATTACAACATAATACATGTTATGACCAAGGCTGTTGGAGTGGTATCATTTTTTTGTGTCTTTTCACTCTAGCTCATACAGAGGGTTCTCTAGTGGGGGACCCCTTTATATGACATCTATAAATGAGAGGCATATGGAACGGGGTTGTCTTCATAAACTTGGTGAGACAAACACATTAATACTGTGTTTTCCTGGAGGTCTGAGCTCAGTTTCTCCTCTAGGGAGGCCCAGGCCCCTGCTTCTCTGTACTTGTAGTATCTCCTCTGTACTTGTAGTATACCACTGAAAATTTGAATGGCCTGACACGTCCCTAGTAATAGTTACTAACTGCATATTTCTCATTCTTCAGTAGGATTCATCTAGTAGTCCATATAGGATTCCATCATTTTGACCTGCCTCATGAGCTTAAAACCTGGATCAACTTGCAGGATAACAGGCTGAACTGGATGGACAGAGGTCTTTTTCAGCCTAACAAACTATGTTACTATTTTACTAAGTGACTTTTTCAGGGTATATATAATGTTACTGTGGAAATACTTTTCTTGTCTTAAAATGATTTTGCACATTAACAATGGAACTAACAGGAAGAAAATTAATAGGAACTAAATAAATAACTGCTGTATGTAGAGAGAAATAACGCGTTGTAAAAGCAAATAGTATGAAACATTTTTTGTAGTCATATGAGGACATACACAGGGACATAACTCTAAACACTACCTGCAGCATTTAGAATTTTAAGGGGTTCTCCAGGAATTAATAAAATAAAATCACTAAAAAATCTCAAATATTACTTACTACATTCCCAAATACCTTTCATTTATGTATAATGACTCATTTTGTCTAGGGAGTAATCATCATGGGAAATAAAATGGCTGCCGTCCTTTTAGTACACACAAAACCTGTCCTAATCACACAGCAGGACAAGTTATTTCACAACACTGAGGTAAAGAGCTTCCTCGTCCTCTTTTCTGCTCTACTTGTCAGGGATTATCATCCTGATTACAGCTGATAAGATCTTCAGCTGAATCTTTGTAGAAATGGAGTTCATGAGATGATAGCTGAAGTAAATAGAGGATGGAAAGGACAGACTTTGATAATGTGGGGATGTGTTAATGTAGCACAGTACACACAGGTGCTGCTGCTGCTCAAGCCAAGCCCCCAGCCATTCATTCTCTCTTTACTTCAACTGTCTCCTCATGAGCTCCATTCCTACAGAGGCTCATCTGAAGATCTTATCAGTTGTATTCAGGGTCATAATAATCTCTGACAGAGTGAATTCAGAGGCAGCTCTTTACCTGCTGTGTGATTAGGACAGATTTTGTGCGTTCTAATAGGACAGGGGCCATTTATTTTCCTCTCAAGCTTGCCCACTAGACAAAATGAGGGATTTGGGAATGTATTTATAATAAAGTTATATTAAATAATTTTCTGTCATTTTATTGTATTCATTCCTGGAGGTGGTGTTTTGTGTGATATCCCTGTGTGTGTGTGTCCATGAAACTGCAAAGAATGTTTTATACCATTTCCTTTAGCAACGTGTTATGTCTTTCTACATACAGCAGTGATTCATTTAATTCCTGTTAATTATATATAGGGTCACAAGTGGTGCTATCCATTGACTGTAATTCAAAATCTTCTATACATAATGATGAAACCACAGTCATAAAAAAGGTTTCCACACAGTTATTCTCAATGTAACGCTAACCTTTTATTTCCTTTTTACAGGTAGCAGTTCTTCATATCTTCATGACATGCACAATCCTGCCTCCTAAATTTCTTGGTGACTCTTCGAAAGCAAATACTAAATTTTCCAACTTTTGCCTATCTTCTATTTTTTCTTATTAGAGCCCACCTAATCTACTAACTTTATACACTACCACAGGAATAGTGTTATCTGACAATTATTAGTCCTCCTTAAAAGGAGGCTGGGGAGTATTGTGTGTGGCTCTGTAAAGGGAGGGGGTGCAGGGCAAGAGGGGGGTTAGACGTTAAGATGCAGAGCTCCCCCCAGAGGAGAGAAGCTGTAGAGGAGGCTGGAGGCCTCTCTCTGAATCATGTGCTCTCGGGGGGTGGGAAAGACCACGGAGCAAGGGGGACGCAGCTGCAGAGCTGGGGAGAGGGAGAGAATTCGAGGGAGAGTCCGGGCAGTAATTGGTCAGCTGGAAGGAATCTTACGGGATCTCAAGGAAGTGGCCAAAGAACTGAGAGAGGTAAGTGTATTGCACATTTCTCTTATTCCAAGAATGTATCACACTTCAGTCTTCATCCATTTAACTTGAGTTTATATTTGTATATATATATATATATATATATATATATATATATATATATGGCACGTCAGTACATTTAAATATAATTTAAATTATGCAACACTAGCTATGCGTTTGACAACAGAGATGCAACTTCGATCGGACCTCCCACTTACCATTTATCATTTACAAAACCTATGTGGCACACTCAAGCACCAGAGCACAAGAACTATTCTTTACCCCCTACAGTCATGCTCCTGTACATAAAGCAATCATTATTCCGTTTATTTGATCAAAAACCTGTTGATTTAATCTTATATACTAACCATTCATTGTTAAAATATATTATTATAGGGCGCACTGAAAAGCAACATAATAAAAACAATCATAATTAATTTTACTACCATACAATCCCCAATCATTTACTTGCATATACAGAAAAACAATTAATGCAAATCTTCTAGAGGTGGTGTGAAAATATATGACTGTTATTGTCATTGTATTCATGTGCAGTAAACCAGAGAATAAAGACATATAAGTATATACAGAGCTACAGTATAACATTCCTCTTTTCCCTAAAAGGTATTCTTAAAAGCTAGCATTTGCATGATGTTCCCCCAAAATATCTCTGCAGCCGGATACAGATGGTTATGTGCAGCGAGCCCCCTGAGGAGCTGGTGCAGAGGATGGGAGTGGTAGTGACCCTGATGAGATGTAGTTAGGGCTGAAACGATTTATCGATTTAATCAATGTAATTGAGGCAAAAAAATAGTTTATAACACATGACCACGGAGCGTCAGTGAAATGAAGCTTCTCACTCACTGCTCCGTGGCCTCCCGTTGGCACCGCGCTAGAGGACCTTGCGTTCACACATCGTCAGCACGCTGGCTGATGCTGTGTGTGACGTCAGGTCCCCAGTGCATGTGTCAGCGCACTCTGCACTGAAAGGTAAGTATAAAGTTAGCAGAGGCAGCAGCAGCGGGGGGGGGGGGGGGGGGGAGATGGTGCCACCTGGGATTTGGCATGAAGAAATTGGGGAACCTGTGATTTGGCATGGGGAAATGGGGCACCTGTGATTTGGCATGTATAACGTTATTGGCGGGGGGCATCTGTGATTTGGCATGTATAACATTATTGGCGGGAGAGAGGGGTTAATGGGGGCACCTGTGATTTGGCATGTATAAAGTTATTGGGGGAATGGGTTAATGGGGGCACCTGTGATTTGGCACATGGAGGGGCTGATCTGGAGGAGTGGGGGACATGGTGGATGGCATGGAGGCACTGGGGAAAGGGTACATCATGGCAATCTGGATGGAGGGACTGATGGCAGTGCCATCATGGGGGCACTGGGGGACATGGCATGGAGGGGCTGCTGCTGATCTGATGGCACTGGGGGACATGGTGGAAGGCATAGGAGTTACTGGGGAAGGGGGACATCATGGCAATCTGCATGGCATGGAGGTGCTGATGGCAGTGCCATCATGGGGGCACTGGGGGACATGGCATGGTGGGGCTGCTGATCTGATGACACTGGGGGAGTGGGGGACATGGTGGATGGCATGGAGGCACTGGAGAAGGGGGACATCATGGCAATCTAGATGGAGGGGCTGATGGCAGTGCCATCATGGGGCACTGAGGGACATGGCATAGAGGGGCTGCTGATCTGATGGCACTGGGGGACATGGTGGATGGCATAGGAGACACTGGGGAAGGGGGACATCATGGCAATCTGGATGGAGGGGCTAATGGCAGTGCCATCATGGGGACACTATGGGAACATGGCATGGAGGGGCTGCTGATGGGACGGCACTGGGGGAGTGGGGCACATGGTGGATGGCATAGGAGGCACTGGGAAAGGGGGACATTTTTATAAAGCAATACGTTATTTTAAGAAGGTTTTTCTTATTAGATTACTCGATTAATCGTACAAAATTATCGATAGAATACTCGATTACTTAAATAATCGTTTACTGCAGCCCTAGTTGTAGTGTCATGGTGTCTTTCCTCATGCTGCCACCTGAGGTAAGGCGATGATGAAAGGAACCAGGCCGAGATTATAGAACAAAGAACATCTTTCTTAACTGAGTGCAAAAAAGAAATAGCAGCACATACAGCAGCAGTTCGTACAACATGCAGTTATTTCCTGCTAGATAATGAGGTATGGTGGCTGACAATGTGGCACAATATGACACAGAAATTTGCTAGCTGACACTGTCTCTCGGGATTCCCTTCCCTATGGCTTTACTCTGGCACCTGTGGCTGTAGGTGTCCACTGTATAATGCAGGCTATTAGCTATGCCTGTCCTGATCTGCATTGATGGTGTCTTGACGTGTTTTCTACCACCTTGCAGCGGAATTTTGATAGTTTAGTCACTTGATCACTCGAATAAGCTGTAGTTTACAAATCTTCCATGGCCTAGGACCATGGGGAGGAAGTGTTCCTTTCCAGCAATCGCCTGCTCATCAGCAGAGGTGACTGCTGCATTTACATGTCACGATCTCCTCCACAGTATGGGGAGGACCGATCGCTAATGAGATCGCTCATCTCCATCCAGACTCGTTATTTGCCTGCAGCAGAGCATTTCGCTAATTAATCAAGCAATCTGCGGGATTTTAACACCACCAGATAATCGCTAACAAACATTCCTATGAACACGTGTAAACGGCCCGTTAGACTGACCCTCCCTAGCTGAGCCCTACCCTTGGCGGGAAGTTGGACCAGCCCACTCCTATCAAGAGGGGAGGAATGGAATTGAAAGAAATGGAACACTGCCAACCATACCCAATCTGCTGGTGTACAAAGTGTATTGCATGTAATTACTGTCAAGTTGCATATAAAACAGTAAACAATTGCAGATACCATAGTAGTACCCTCATATCTGGGGTACCACATATGGACACATTTGAGATGGAAAAATTATTTTTACATACAGTCATGAAAAAAACAAGCAAGCTCTTTGAAGTCTACAGTTTTACCTGCCAGGACATAATAAAATCTGGTCTTTGGAAGATCTTAAACATATCTAAATACATCCTCAGATGAACAACACATGTCAGATTTCACTGTCAGATTTCAGTCATTATTTATGTAATAAAAACTAGACCCTAAATTCAGAAGCTGTATGTGAAAATTAAGTACCTCCTTATGGCTTTCATAGAAATTGAGAGGGTAAGTGGCAGCAAGGTGCTGCTAATCAAATGCCCTTGATTAATTGATTATCAGCAACTGTGACCACCTCTATAAAAGCTGAAGTTTTGGAAGTTTGCTGGACTGGAGCATTCAGGCATGCCTTAACATAATGTCAAGGATAAATTATATCAGCAATAGTGATGGCTGAACATCGTCCGGGACGATTTGCGAACGCGTGTTCATGATCAAATGTTCGCGAACTGCGCGTTCACGGCGGGCCCCATTCACTTTAATGGCGGGTGAACCTGAAAAACCTTCAGGTCATATTTGCAGCCAGCAAACACTTACTCGAAGTACACAAATAGTCCCACAACATGGACAGTGATATACCAGAGGGGGATCATTGGCAAAAATTCCCACAAAAAATATGTATTTTAATCAGGGGCCATTTTTATGCGTCTTAAAGGGAAACTCTCAAAAATGTGCCCTGCTGGAACCTAGAAAAAGTTTATTTCCTATCGGTTTGATGTATACAAATGTGCAGCACTCCACGTTTTTGTATCCTGCAGAGGCCATTAAAAAATGCATACGTTGCCGTAAAAAAAAATTCTACCATGGAACTGTATGATGAACGGACGCTACTGTATGGCATCAGTCTGAGGCATCTGTTAACGCATACATTTTTGGTATGCATTAAATCAGGCATCCTCAAACTGCGGCCCTCCAGCTGTTGCAAAACTACAACTCCCACAATGCCCTGCTGTAGGCTGATACCTGTAGGCTGTTCAGGCATGCTGGGAGTTGTAGTTTTGCAGCAGCTGGAGGGCCGCAGTTTGAGGATGCCTGCATTAAATGAACGGCAAAAATAGGATGTGAACCCAGCTCTAGTGTGAGAATAAGCACCAGTACCCAGCGGAGCAGCGTTGCGGAGAGGGGAGGCCGCCATGTACTGACAGAGCGCTACCTGGTCCTGGTGGTCAGGGATGAGGACTGTGTTTCCTAAGGATAATTTTCTACTGGGAAATAGAGGTATAATACACTAGAATCTATATAATATAAAGATATTAGCCCTACCCCCGAATAATAAAACAATTAGGTGGTCATTTATTATATATAAATACGGCTATGTTAGGCGTATTTCTGACACAGATTGGGGCGCAAAGGTCCTTAGCACCGCAATCTGCATATTTTTACCGCTCATGCCAGGTCTAAAAAAGGATAGTGTGGGCAGGAAAAGGGATACAGTTATGGCAATCCAGTTATTGGATACCACCGCCATACATTGACCGGATAGCACCTCTGTACAGTGACCGGATAACACCGCCATACTGTGACCGGATAAAAGGGTATAAGAGGGCACAGTACAGAGAATGACTAGGGGCACTGCAAAGGGTGTGGTAAGAGGGCACAATGCAGGGTATAAGGGCACAGTACGGGGTGAGGGGCACAGTACAGGGTGGCGGGCACAGTCACATGACCCTGTGACATTAGAAGGTCCTTATTGTGAATGCAGTTCATACGCCACCATAATGAGAGGCATTCACCTGACAGCAAAGAACTTTGGATTCTGTGGCTGGAGGTACATTAGGCGGTCACAGGATAAAAATGTAACTGATGGTCAGTACAGGCCCCAAAAATTAGCCAATAGGCATTCACCTGACAGCATAGAACTTTGGATTCTGTGGCTGGAGGTGCATTAGGCGGTCACAGGATAAATATGTAACTGTCGGCCAGTACAGGCCCCAGAAATTAGGCATTCACCTGATATAAAAGGCCTTTTATGCCGCTGTATATACATAAGACAAGGACCATTCTTTGTTCTGGGTTCTGGTGAATATGTGTGAGGCCTGGCATGAGGAAATTCAATTACACGTGGTCATCACAGGTGTTGAATTCCTCTGAGATCCATGCCTCATTAATTTTTTAAAAGTGAGGTAGTCCACACTGTCGTGAGCTAGGCGAGTGCGCTTATCGGTCACAATCCCCCTGCTGCGCTGAACGTCCTTTCGGACAGGACACTCGACAAGGGCCAAGCCAAGAGTTCCATGGCAAATTGAGCCAGTTCTGGCCACAGGTCAAGCCTGCACACCCAGTAGTCAAGGGGTTCCTCGCTTCTGAGAGCGTCCACATCAGCCGTTAACCCACTGTAGTTGGACACATGTCGGTCTAGGCGTTCCCTGAGGCTGGATCCGGAGAGCAGCTATCGATAGGTTGGCTGCAAGAATGATCTCATATCCGAAGTGACCAACACATCTTCAAACTGCCCTCTTTTTACAGGTGCAGTAGGATTGGTACCAGCACCTGTTTCGCTGTGGGTGGAAATTCCTCTGCCAGTGCCTGCAACAGCAGAATGCAGCATCTCTTGCAGCAAAGCCTGGAAATGCTGCATTCTAAAGGCCCTCTGTGATGCTGGTAACATGTCCGCCATTTTGTGTTTGTACCGGGGGTCTAAGTACGTTGCCACCCAGTACAGGTCCTTGACCTTTATGCTTTTTATACGGGGGTCCCTCTTCAAACACTGGAGCATGAAGGCCCCCCATTTGCACTAAATTGGAAACGATGGAGTGCCCTGGCTTCTGATCATCGCTCAGGAGAATGTCGTCCTCGGTCTCCTCCCCCCCAGCCACGGACAACACCAGGGATCCCAGAAAAGTTTGCTCTTCTTGCTCCTCCTCCTCCTCCCCCCCCCCCCCCCCAGCCACCATCCTCCTCTGACTCCTCTTCAGACTCCTGCTGACTTGTCTCAGATGGAGTAGCCCCCCCCTGGGAATTCATTCAGCATTGCGACTTCCTCATCTTCAGCTCCTGCTCCTCGACGGGTTGATCAATGACACAACGCAATGCACGCTCTAGAAAGAAGGCGTAAGGTACGATGTCACTGATGGCGCCCTGGCTGCGACTGCCCAGTTTGGTGATCTCATCAAATGGCCGCAGAAGTCTTCATACATCGCTCATGAGCAGCCACTGGTGCGGTTAAAAAAAAACAAGCTCCCCAGAACCTGTCCTGAGTTCGTACAGGTAGTCGTTAACAGCACGTTTTTGCTGGAGCAGCCTATCAGGCATATACAAGGTGGAGTTCCAGCGTGTCGGGCAGTCATAAATTAGACGTCTGACGGGCAAGTGGTGTCGCCGCTAAACGTAAGCAAGGCAAGCCATGGCCGTGTAAGATCTTCTAAAATGGCCAGAGATTTTCCTGGCCTGCCGCAAGACGTCCTGGAACCCGGGGTATTTGGCAACGAATCGCTGCACAACTAAGTTCAGGACATGTGCCATGCACGGCACGTGTGTCATTTTGCATCATTTTTTTACGCTTGAACATATGGGCCACGGAAGCCTGCCTTGTGCCCGATGAATGCGACGACGGCACGGTGGAAGGTGGAGTGGAGGACAAATGGTAGGAGAGAGGAGAAGGAGAAGAAGCAGGACGTGGAGCACCGGGAGTGTGGCTTTGTGGGTTCTGACAGTGTTGCTCCCACTGGCCTCGGTGATGGGAGGCCAGGTGCCTTCTTAAGGCGGTTGTCCTAGGTGAGTGTTGGGCTTACCGCGACTTATGCGTTGACAGCACAGGCTGCAGAGACAACACTATTACCAGCAGCTGACACGTTAAAAAATTTTCACACTGTGGATCAATGTGCTGGCGTCCTGGGAGCGCAAGATGTGACTGTGCATGGTGGATGGCTCGTTCCAGATAGATTTGCAGTCTGCACTGCGAGTTCTGCCTGCTTCTCCTCCCTATCTGCTGCTCTGTCTCTCCCTCTGAACTCCCTTCCTCTTCCTCTCTTGTGGGCACCCACATGATGTCCATCGACACATCATCATCATCACCTTCACCACCACTGACATTAGAGATCTCGGAGTAGGCAGCAACAGCGGCGACCACCCTCCTTGGGTTGATCTGGGTACTGTCATCAGACCTCTGGGTGGCGGCCATTGCTACCTCCTCTTCCACATCCGATGCCAAGAATGGCTGTGCATCGGTAAGGTCTGGCAATGGTTGGGAAAATAATTCCTCTGACTCGAGTAAAGGGGCTATGGTGGGGGTGGTGATCGTGTCTTTGGGGGTGCACACAGCAGAGAGTGAGGAGGGTGCAGATACAGAGGATGAGGAGGGTGCAGAAGCGGAAGGCTGTGAGCCACTCAACCAACTCTGGTTGGCCCCAGAAGTTAGAAGTTATCTCACGTGCCTTCTCCAACTTCCCACTTAGGCTCCGGCCTGGTGCACCTGCCCGACCCCTACCATTCCTGTGGAATGGTCTGCCTCTGCCTGTCACATTTTCTAAATGACCCTCAGCCTAAGTCTGTAGAGAAGAGCAGTATTTGTGGAAGAAGGTATATCGCAGCCCTCAATCAGTATTTTGTGGAAGAAGGTATACAGCAATAGCACCCCTCAATCAGTATTTTGTGGAAGAAGGTATATGACACCCCTCAATCAGTATTTGGTGAAAACAGGTATATAGCACCCCTCAATCAGTATTTGGCAGAAACCGGTATATGGCACCCCTCAATCAGTATTTTGTGAAAGCAGGTGTATCGCAGCCCTCAATCAGTATTTGGTGAAAGAAGGTTTATAGCAATAGCACCCCTCAATCAGTACTTTGTGGAAGAAGGTATATGGCAACCCTCAATCAGTATTTGGCAAAAACAGGTATATAGCACCCCTCAATCAGTATATGGCAGAAACAGGTATATAGCACCCCTCAATGAGGATTTTGTGGAAGAAGGTACAGTTGCAAGAAAAAGTATGTGAACCCTTTGGAATGATATGTATTTCTGCACAAATTGGTCATAAAATGTGATCTGATCTTCATCTAAGTCACAACAATAGACAATTACAGTCTGCTTAAACTAATAACACACAAAGAATTAAATGTTACCATGTTTTTATTGAACACACCATGTAAACATTCACAGTGCAGGTGGAAAAAGTATGTGAACCCCTAGACTAATGACATCTCTAAGAGATAATTAGAGTGAGGTGTCAGCCAACTGGAGTCCAATCAATGGGATGAGATTGGAGGTGTTGGTTACAGCTGCCCTGCCCTATAAAAACACACCAGTTCTGGGTTTGCTGTTCACAAGAAGCATTGCCTGATGTGAATGATGCCTCGCACAAAAGAGCTCTCAGAAGACCTACGATTAAGAATTGTTGACTTGCATATAGCTCGAAAGGGTTATAAAAGTATCTCCAAAAGCCTTGCTGTTCATCAGTCCACGGTAAGACAAATTGTCTATAAATGGAGAAAGTTCAGCACTGCTGCTACTCTCCCTAGGAGTGGCCGTCCTGTAAAGATGACATGCTCAGTGCAGACTGCTCAATGAGGTGAAGAAGAATCCTAGAGTGTCAGCTAAAGACTTACAAAAGTCTCTGGCATATGCTAACATCCCTGTTAGCGAATCTACGATACGTAAAACACTAAACAAGAATGGATTTCATGGGAGGATACAACAGAGGAAGCCATTTTTGTCCAAAAAAACCATTGCTGCACGTTTACAGTTTGCACAAGAGCACCTGGATATTCCACAGCAATGCTGGCACAATATTCTGTGGACAGATGAAACCAAAGTTGAGTTGTTTGGAAGAAACACACAACACTATGTGTGGAGAAAAAGAGGCACAGCACACCAACATCAAAACCTCATCCCAACTGTGAAGTATGGTGGTGGGGGCATCATGGTTTGTGGCTGCTTTGCTGCGTCAGGGCCTGGACGGATTGCTATCATCGAAGGAAAAATGAATTCCCAAGTTTATCAAGACATTTTGCAGGAGAACTTAAGGCCATCTGTCCACCAGCTGAAGCTCAACAGATCTTTTGTGTTGCAACAGGACAATGATCCAAAGCATAGAAGGAAATCAACAACAGAGTGGCTTAAACAGAAGAAAATACGCCTTCTGGAGTGGCCCAGTCAGAGTCCTGACCTCAACCCGATTGAGATGCTGTGGCATGACCTCAAGAAAGTGATTCACACCAGACATCCCGAGAATATTGCTGAACTGAAACAGTTCTGTAAAGAGGAATGGTCAAGAATTACTCATGACTGTTGTGCACGTCTGATCTGCAACTACAGGAAACATTTGGTTGAAGTTATTGCTGCCAAAGGAGGTTCAACCAGTTAATAAATCCAAGGGTTCACATACTTTTTCCACCTGCACTGTGAATGTTTACATGGTGTGTTCAATAAAAACATGGTAACATTTAATTCTTTGTGTGTTATTAGTTTAAGCAGACTGTGATTGTCTATTGTTGTGACTTAGATGAAGATCAGATCACATTTTATGACCAATTTGTGCAGAAATCCATATCATTCCAAAGGGTTCACATACTTTTTCTTGCAACTGTATATCGCAGCCCTCAAGCAGTTTTTTGGGGGGCAACAGGTATATCACACCTGTTGCAATTAGCTACTCCAATAGCGTTTGTCCCTCTATCTAGCTGCGGTATCGCAGCAGAACCGCACACAACTGCTGCACAATACAAATACACTATAATATAATTTCTATGTTAGAAAGTATATTATAAGTATAGCATACCCCTCTATATTACACCTATACCAGTTCTTAAAAGGACTTTTGTGGCCCTATTAGCTAGCGTTTGGTGTCCCTTACTGTCCCTGCTCCAAAATGCGACCTCTCCCTAAACTGGCAAAATACATAATGTAAAATAGCTGCAAGATCGGCTTCTGTTATAGGGTTGGGGGTGTGTCCATGTGCTGAAACGTCTCAATTGGCTATCCTATTCCACCTGATGGATGTGTCATGGGTCAAAGTTCAGCGCTATGCAAAAAAAATATGGCGCGTGCGAATATCGCCATATGTTCGGCGAATCGCGAACGACAAAGTTTGCAGCGAAAGGACCGCCGGGCGAACCGCAAGGCCAAAACTAATCAGCATGATTTTAGAGAAACAGTTGTTGTTGCCCATCAAACTGGGAAGGATTATAAGGCAATTTCCACACAATATGAAATCCATCATTCTACACTGAGAAAGATTATTCATAAACACTCAAGACAATTGACAGAAACTGGCCGACCCTTTCTGTAACTGCCATGCCCTCTCCACTTTGATTGACAGGGACAGGCAGAGCCCCTAGGTGTTAAGGCAACGACCCCTTTGCTCCTAGAGGCTCATTTGCATACATTAAAACATAATTTTTCTCAGTAATGGGGACACATATGAACATGTTACCAACACAGATGCCTTCAGCTGCCAAGCGCACAAGCTACAGGTCAGCCAACTTCATAGGTACAAATCTGCTGACAGATGCCCTTTAAAGCAAGGGCTACACTGCGACACCTGTCGCGGCCAGGATCGCTAAGTAGCGGTGATCCCATAGAAATGAATGGGATCGCCGTGGCAGTCAGAAGAAATCCAACACTGCCTAAACAAAGTCTGCAAACCTCAAAGAACGTTGTAAGGAAGAGTAGGCCAAAATTCCTCCAGAACAATGTGGCAAACTAATACAGTCATACAGAAAATGATTATTTTAAGCTTTTGCTGCTAAAGGTGGTTCTGCGAGCTATTGATTCATGGGGTGTACTTAGTTTTTCTCACATGGCTTTTCCATCTTGGCTTTTTTTTGTTTTATAAATAATGTAATAGTGGAATCTTTTGTTTATCTGAGGTTGTATTTACCTAATTTTAAGACCTTCCAGGGACTAGATTTTTTTTATTATGTCCTGATACTCAAGACCATAGTATATACCTACTGTATATTATTTTCACTAAGTTTCAGGCTACAATCTTCATTCATTCATTTTCAGGCCCCACGATATTCAGCTTGCAGCCTGCTCTTTGTTTCAGACTTCTCCTGAGGATATATTCCTCACAGTAATACATGCATGATGTGAGGTCTGTGAGTCTAGGATGCTTCTATCTTCAGTGACTCTCACGCATCAGCACAGTTTCAACACAGTACTGATTTCTCCTACAACTCATAATGACTCACTTGTAGTGGCTGTCACTGAGAATGAGGAGTGTCTGATTAGCCTCCTGCTGCAGAGTTTGCGGTGGGTGCTTTGCTTTCTCAATACATTTGTACACAGCCTACAGATTCTTCCCCTGCAAACTGCACTGTGCGCATTTCCACCCCAGTAAATACAAATGCCCTAGAAAGACCCTATCTGAGTATAGATGTATTCAACAAAACTCACAAAACAGCCTATGTAGGCCAACTACCCAGCTTGACCCAGATATGTTTAGCTATGTTAAAATGTAACTTTTATTTGCTTTATATTAAAAATAAAAATGTGAGCTAACCAAAGAGACAATAAAAATAACTGTTGACTGTGTCCCAAACTCGCTCATCTTTCAAATGTGAGTGATTTTATGGTGGTAAGGATGTGCACACTTTCTATGCTACCACTCAGGTGATGCTAACAACTCAACTTATGGCCAGTTGATTCACTGGCTCGCTAAGGAGATGGATCACCCTAATATAATCATTACTGCTGCATGATACTAGACCGAGGACAGCAGTCGACAGATTCCTAAAACCCAAAACTGCCCACCGACATGTTTCGCCAGCTAACCTGGCTTCTTCAGGGGTTTGAGGCAGACTCGAAGTGGTGTAGGGTAATCCATCTCCTTAGCGAGCCAGTGAATCAACTGGCCATAAGTTGAGTTGTTAGTATCACCTGAGTGGTAGAGTAGGGAGTGTGCACATCCCTACCATCATAAAATCACTCACATTTGAAAGATTAGCGAGTTTGTGACACAGTCAACAGCTATTTTTATTATCTCTTTGGTTAGCTCACATTTTTATTTTTAATATAAATCCAATAAAAGTTACATTTTAACATAGCTAAACATATCTGGGTCAAACTGGGTAGTTGGCCAACATAGGCTGTTTTGTGAGTCTCGTTTTCACCCCATCGACAGTCTATGTGAGCTGCCCTCCTTGTCTGCTTTTCCCCCTCTCCAAACTCTGACCTGCCAAGTACTACCTCCTGCTGCTATCTGTAAGACTGAGTGAAGGGAAGGGGAGTGCAGCGAGAACTGTCAGAAACAGGATCAGTGCTCTGGTGAATTGTGCTGGATAGCCAGTTGGGTGAAGGACTTACACACACTCTGCACTCAGACTATTCAGAAAGTTTCCATCTTTGTATTTAGAAAGCATTTAATTGTTTAAAAAAATGAGTGCAAATGTGGCCAATGCCGTCTTCCACTCTTGATGGTTCCAGTCAGCTACGATTAAGCTTTTAGAAGCATACAAATACAAAACATGAGGCACAAGAGACACAAGTAAATACCTGTAAACCAAATTATTTACCACTGAACTGTATTAACAAATATAATATCAGTTTCAATAAAAGCCATCATATGCTCACTCTTTCTCCTGCAACATACTGCCGTGAAAATGCGATTCTTTACTTTCAACGACATGAAGACGAGGGGTTGACTAAAACACTTGGCCAATATACTGTATATGGATGGTTTCCATGGAAATTACTTTTCTCATATTTTAAGATCAGCAGTAGATACAGGTTTAACTCTACTGTTTATGATTTGCTAAATATATAGAAACATTAACTATACATAATAAATCCATTCACACAGTCTGAGGAATTTTATAATATAAAACTCACAATTAAAGAATTATTCCGGTTTTAAAGATTACATTTATTTATTTAGAGACTAGAATATTATACAATTTTCTAATATACATCTATTTAAAATTTTGCTTGCAGACCTTTATTATATCCATACAGTAGCCTTTCCCTAAAGAAAATGGTACAGCCCATTTTAGTCCTCTAAAATGTATTCATAGGAAAGGTGGATAGAACTAAACATGGCATCATTCATGTGAGCTGTCATGTACCCCTCACAGTACCTTATGACCTGACTTTTCACTTAAAGGGGTTGTGCCACAAAAAATATAAAAAAAAATTCAAACCAGCACATGGAAATAAATATTTTTGTAACTGCATGTAATTAAAAATTTTGTATACCCACTGAGTTGTTCAATAAAATGTATCTGTACAGCGCCACCTGCTGTTTGTTATTTTCCTTATTTCTTCTCCACCTTACTGAGGCGGTTGCACATTCTCAGTTTAAATCATCAACTGTCACCAGACATATCTTCTTGTATAGAAAGGACCGGCACTCGCTCTGGTAGTAATTTTCAAGTGATTTTAAGGGTCACATACAAGTGGTAAGTGACGCGTTTCGGCTACTATGAGCCTTTGTCAAACATGTTTGACAAAGGCTCATAGTAGCCGAAACGCGTCACTTACCACTTGTATGTGACCATTAAAATCACTTGAAAATTACTACCAGAGCGAGTGCCGGTCCTTTCTATACAAGTACGTGTGGACCTTCCCTGGACACGCGCACCGCATCACTGACAGCGGAGTGCCGCCTGTATCTTCTTCAGACATATCTTCTGTCAGAAGCTGTGGCAGTTACAGTGAAAGAACTGCAGCAAAAAAGGTATGGTCCCTGAGAAAGGACATACCCCCTGAGCTGCCAGCCTGAAATAAATCTAGCAGAACAGTTGAGCAATGCATGGTGAGATCTCTGGATCCATGTGAGGTATGGGGTTGGTTCTAGCTTTGTTAGAAAAAGATTGTCATGTACTATATGATATCGGATTTAAATTTTTTACATTAATCATGGCATAGCCCCTTTAACTGCCCAGGTATCTAACAGGGATATAGTTGTGTATTAGAGGGCAGAACATACACAATATATACAGTATTGTTATCTGAAGCAGTATCTCATGTCTGTCAGTGTCCATGTAGAAACAGATGTGTGTGTTGTGTTTTTTTCCCCACAAAACTTTATTATCAACATGGCAACATTAGGCTAGAGACAGGCAGCCATTTTACAACATCACCTACACACATGCAGCCATGTAAATACCATACAATAATATAGTTACTGAAACAACCATAATAAAATCATGATTCCACCTCTAGTACTATTTAGTTATCACATGTTGTGTTCTGTGTGCTGACCCAACACATGTATATTATGTAACACTGCTGCTTACAGAATGTCAGCGATTATGTGATGTGAAGAGTTCACATGGCTGATGGCATGTTTTAGTTAGGCCATGGATACATTACATAGAACTTACACATGAGCTATACTATTCTACTGCATATAGGGGTCAACCACCTTATATAAGAAAGGTATGTATGCAGAATTTTAAGTACATATATATTAGAAAATAGTACAATTTTCTATTATATAAGCAAACAAAAAATAAATTAAAAAAATGGAATATCCCTTTAAATCTTGAACATTTGACCTTAACATTATAGTGGTGAACTGGTCATTTTGGGTTCTGCAGCAGGGTATATGGTGAACCAGGGTCACATGAATACTGGGTGGCATATCTCCTTGCTGTGATATAGGTTGCCACTCTGGCATGGTAATGGTCATACAGATACTTGATATCCTCCTGTGGTCATTCGAAGCTCTTTCAACTTGGATCCGTAGTGCAGCCAAGTTGTGTGTTGGCTACTGTGCAGAGGAGATCAGTCACCCCATCCAGTCCAGAGGGCATCATTACTGTTATGGGGGCACAGTGAGGGCATAACTACTCTGAAGGCGTACAGAGAGGGCATTACAAATGTGAAGGGGGCAAAGATAGGGCATTACTACTGTGAAAGGGGCACAGAGAGGGCTGTGAGGGGGCACAATGTCTACTGTGAGGGGGCACAATGTCAGCATAACTACTCTGAGTTAGGCACAAAGAGGGCATTACAACTGTGAAGGGGCACAGTGAAGGGATAAGTTCTTTAAGGGGGTACAATATGGGCATAACTACTGTGAAAGTTGTACAGTAAGGGCATAACTACGGTGAGGGGGCACAATATGGGCATAACTACCGTGAGGGGGCATATATCTGGACAAACTACTGTAAAGGTTGTACAATGAGGGCAATACTACTGTGAAGGGGTACAATTTTTTTTAAGTATTGGGGGGGTGCCAGAGAAAGGACCCGCCCCGAGTGCCAAACAGCCTAGGCACATCACTCTGTCATTATCTTCTCCTTTCAGACAACATCGCCATGATGATTTCTTTCAGCCATCTCTTCTCTCTACAGAGTTCGACAAACAGACATCCTAGTTTTCCATCATCCTCCCACCTTCTGAACACCCCAACCTGCCACCCCCAAAATTATGCTTGCTGTGCTCCCCAATACTATACTGCAGAAACAGTCCCCATGAAAATACTAGTAACACCCAGATAGTACCGCCTTTAGTAATTATTGGCACACTGTGCCCTAAAAAATAACTGCACCCAGGCAATAGTGTCCCGGCAACTAATAGTGTAAACATAATTTTCCCCCAAAAAAATTGTGCTAAGCTGATACTTAGTAAGAGTAAGGCTACTTTCACACTGGCGTTTTGGCTTTCCGTTTGTGAGATCCGTCATGGGCTCTCACAAGCGGTCCAAAACGGATTAGTTTTGCCCTAATGCATTCTGAATGGAAAAGGATCTGCTCAGAATGCATCAGTTTGCCCCCGTTCCGTCTCCATTCCGCTTTGGAGACGGACACCAAAACGCTGCTTGCAGCGTTTTAGTTTCCATCTGACAAAACTTCGCCATTCTGACACACAATGGCATTCTGGCACAATAGAAAACGGATCCGTCCTCCATGGACTTTCAATGGTGTTTAAGACAGATCTGTCTTGGCTATGTTCAAGATAATACAAACGGATCCGTTCTGAACGGATGCAGACGGTTGTATTATCTGAACGGATCCGTCTGTGCAGATTCATGACAGATCTGCATCAAAGTGTGAAAGTAGCCTGGGTGCTCCCCAAAGTCCCACGAATAGAAATAATTATCTGCCAGACTATTATTACTGCATGTAATAGTAATAATGTCCCCAGTGCCCACTGTGCCCCAGAAGTAATAATGCTCCCACAGTGCTTCTACTAGAATTCATGTTCCTCATAGTCCCCCAATTGTAATAAAGCCCACCATAATGCCCCCGGTAGTAATAATTCTCTTCATAATGTGTGACAATGGAAAAATGCCCCCTTATAATGTGCGCCAGTACATAAAAATGCCCTTGTGTGGCAGTATTAAAAATACCTCCCCTAGTGCCCCCAGTAGAGCCAATGTCCCCATAGTGCCCTATAATTTGTGCCAGTATAAAATACTCTTATATAGTGCTCCCATAGTGCTCATCTCCTTGTCCACATGGTGCCTGACATAATGGGCCAGTATAAAATGCCCCCATAATGTGTGCCAGTATAATGCCCCTAAATAATGCCCCAATAGTGTCCTCCCTTCTCCATAGTGCCCCCATGTGTGCCAGTATATAAGATAGGGCCCCCATAGTGCTCCTCCTCCTCCATAGTGCCCCCATGTGTGCCAGTATATAAGATAGGGCCCCCAATAGATGCCCCATAGTGCTCCTCTCCCACCCTTCATCATAGTGCCCCGCCATGTGTGCCAGTATATAAGATAGGGCCCCCAGTAGATGCCCCATAGTGCTCCTCTCCCCCCTTCTCCATAGTGCCCCCATGTGTGCCAGTATATAAGATTGGGCCCCTATAGTGCTCCTCCCCTCCATAGTCCCCCCATGTGTGCCAGTATATAAGATAGGGCCCCCATAGTGCTCCTCCCCCTGCACAGTGCCCCCCATGTGTGCCAATATATAAGACAGGGCCCTCATAGTGCTCCTCCCCCTCATTAGTGTCTCCTGTGAGTGCCAGTAAATAAGAAAGGCCCCCATAGTGACTCTTCCCCTCCATAGTGCCCCCCATGAGTGCCAATATATAAGATTGGGCCCCCATAGTGCTCCCTCCCTCTATAGTGCCCCCATGTGTGCCAGTATATAAGATTGGGCGCCCACAGTGCTCCTCCCCCTCCATAGTGCCCCCCATGTGTGCCAGTACATAAGATAGAGCCCCCAGTAGATGCCCCCATAGTGCCCCCCATGAGCGCCAGTACATAAGTTAGGGCCCCCCCGCATAGCATAAATGAAAATAATAAACTCACAGACTTACCTCCACGCTGCTTTCAGGCATGCAATGCAGGCCTCTTCCAACCTGGGTCCTGCGCTGTACGGTTCAGGCAGCGCGATGACATCCTAAGGACGTTGATACAGATGAATATAGAGATGAGCGCTTCCACAATGGAAGCGCTCATCTCCCACTGCCCTGTCGCCGAAGCTGCACAGGGGCACCATCCCACACTAAGCCCCCACGCATCCAAACCGGCTACATAGGTTGTATGTCTGCCCCTGCTTAGCAGCGAAACTGTGTTTGCTTAGTTAGTCTGCCCATATACCGAACCAAGCCTACCTTACGATTCTGATACTAGACTGCCTGCCCTGACAGTTCTCTGTTCTGCCCACACCTCAGATTTGACTTACAGATAGATACTCTGCCTGCCCCGACCTCGGCTACTCTCCTGAATACGTGTATTGCCTGACACTTGGTGCTTCACACCGGTGTCTCTGACCACTGTGTCTCAACTGCCAACTAAAAAACGGAACAGCACCTCCTGAGACAAATCGCAGGTGCAAGCTACCCGGCAATAATACAGCAAACAAAAAAAGTAGCAACACACCAGTAAATGCACTAAGACTGAGTGAACAGGTGAATGTGTGAATGTATTTGACCCTGTTCACACATTCACCTATTCACTTCTTAGTGCATTTAGTGGTGTGCTGCTACTTTTTTTGTTTGATATATATATATATATATATATATATATATATATATATATATATATACATAGAATAGTCACATATAGGTTGTTAATATGGGATTTTTTTTAATAAAAGCTTTTTTTTTTTAATTCATGAGATCAACCATGTAACACATTGTATGCATCTTTTAGGTGGTGGAGCAAATAGACAGACTTACTTCGGACTTTGAGTTTGAGCTGGACACCGATGACTGGACCCCAGGAACTGTTAGTAGCACATCAAGCAGTGAAAAAGGTGGTCCTCTCTGTGACCTGGGACCCCTGGATTTCCTGAGTTCAGACAGCTGGGAATTCTGTTCGTTTCTAGAAGCCTCCACTCCTTCTGACTCTGGAGATGGCTCAGACCGTCCTTCTGACTTTAGGCTACTTAATGGTGGGGCTACACCCAATGGTCCCGATTGCTCTAGTGAAGAAACTCCTGTCCCTCCACAGAAGCCCCTACCAACAAGGACCCCTGGCTCCAGAGACCGAGTAAGGTTCAGTGATAAAGTTCTGTACCATGCACTTTGTTGTGATGACAGTGAAGATCCCCCATATGGCCAAGACACTCCTAGAGAATCTCCTCGGCCTGCTGTACCTTGTAATGTTATACGGAGCAGTAAAGGAGGAATGACTGGAGCCAAGAGGAGCACAAGGAACTGTAGCACCCAGACTGTGTGTGACAAGAGCACCCAGACTGTGCTACCATATGTGCCAAAAAAGGAGCAGCGCTGAGGATTGAAAAGGGATGTAAAGCATAGTGGATAGTAAAATAAATATAGCTACAAAGACAATTAGAGCAGTAAATGTAGGCTAACTGAATACCAGAAAACAGGTGAATGAGTGGAATTTTGAATGGATGTAATAAATCAAAAGGGTTTTTATGCATAGAAAAACAGCAGTGTGAACAACTGATTAAATAGGTGTCATGTTGACATCTCTGCACACAAATATAATATGGGCAATATATGGTGCACTTTTTAACCTTTCTTATGAACTGGGGGAAAGGGGGGCACTAGAGTGGGGCCTTCTTAACCCATGCTGTAACCTCACATCTCCTGCTGTGACCTCACATGTCTTTCTGTCCCTGCGCCAGCAAAATGTTCACCTCACATGTATACAATTAAAGAGGATAAATAACAAGTTTAAAGTGTAATGTGTCTTTGTCTTTTCAGGATAAAAAATCATTAGCCCTATTCATGTTATAATAATAGATAAAGGGCTACTGCAATAACACCCACTCATTGTATTAGTGGGAAAATGGTCTCAAAGCAAGTATCCAGTATCTGGGGTAATTGCTCTCCAAAGGTAATTATAATTTCTGCTGCATCCTACCGATTTCATAGCTGCAATGCATTTCCACACTATTAACCTTCAAACACTCCACTTTCTATAGAGCTTTGTTCTCCAGAGAAATTTAAAGTAAAGATGCATGCAAAAAATGAGATTAGCAGCGGAAATAAAGTCATAGATGTATTGAGTTGCTGTCTGCTTTTGTACACACAGTGAGGGAAATTCATTATAAGCATTATAAGAAGTCCACAGGAGTCAGATGTACCAAAATTATTAAGAGGAGCAGGTATCTAAATTTAGTGCATCTTCTGACACCAAATGCTTGAAATAACTTCTTTATTAACTTTAACTTTTCTTCATATATAACACTGCCGCCTCCGCAGCAGATAGTCCATGTACAAAACACATGTTGAATAAAGTATCATAAAATGGCGCTATGCATAAGATGGCGGTTCAACTGTTCAATCTCGTCATTCAACATAAAATGGTGGATATATTTCTCTCTTCAGTATCTGTACTCTCACTTTAAGTTCAAAGAGAAGTTGGTCCAGTCTTGCTTCGTGGTGATCCAAAAGGCACTTTATTGAATAGTGATATATACTAAAAACATCCAGATACAGGTTGCATACGTCTACGCGTTTCGGGCAAAGAACAGTTTAGCCCTTACTCATGACTGCTCAACACACACTAAGCCACAGCTGAAGCAATCAAGGCATCAGGTGGCGCCTCCCTCCTGGAAAGGTGCTTAGAGATAAAACTAAACTAAAAGGGGTAAATATAATTCATCCTAAGCAACACAGAAGATATGGGAAAGAAAAGAGTTAGTATTGTAGGATCAAGTCTAATCTTTTATTTAACCCCTGAGGTTGGCGGCTTTCTAACTGGAAAATCCAGTAGGATTCCTTCTGCGGTCGCCTTTTCTTACTGGTTTGTTAACCCTTTGAATACCTTGCACAGACATGTCAGAGGTATCACCACCATGAACTAGTGCAAAATGAAGACTAGCCGCAGAAATATTGCGGCTTTCATGGTGTGGTACATCTGAGATGTGTTTTCTGATCCATGTCTTTATGGCAATGATAGTACAACCTACATACTGTAACATACATTTAGTGCAGGTGATCAAATATATAGCATAGGTTGTATTGCAATTTAAAAATGATTTTATCACAAAGCTTTGCCCATTTACACTGGATTCAAACGATCTCAAAATTTTCATGTATTTGCAGCAGGTACAAATAGAATGTCCACATTTATAGTTTCCTTTGGTTGATAGCCAAGTATTTACTGATTTCATAGACCTTTTATTTTGAAAAAGACTGGGACTTACTGTGTTGGCTATGGTAGGGGCTTTTCGTGCCGCACATTTAACCCCATTTTGTGTAACTGTCAACCAGTTTTTATCACATGCTAACACTGGGAAGTGTTTTTTAATGATGTTACAGATTTGTGTATATTCACTGCTGAATTGTGTAACAAAAACATTCTTGTTGGTGTGTTTTATGTCACAATTCTTTTTCCTGTTTTTTGCTTTGAATTTCTTTGGATCCACTGAGAGCAAATGGTCTCTGTTCATATCCAAGACTTCTTTTTTGTATTTTAGCATCATTTGTTGGGGATATGCTCTGCATGTTAGTCTGTTTATAATGTCCTGCGCTTCAATTTCATAAGTGGTGATCAGACTACAATTTCATCTAGCTCTGATGAGTTCTCCTTTAGGAATATTCTTGATTGTATGGGTGGGATGGCATGACATGGCGTGCAATAGAGTATTACCTGCTGAGGGTTTTCTGTATGTGCTTGTATATATGGAGGCTGTGGGGGAGTCACCCATGAGGCGGAGGTCCAAGAACGCGACATTCGAGGTATCATGCTGAACAGTAAATTGGATGCTGTTCACACATGAATTCAAATAGCAGGTGAAAGGCGGTATGGCCACCACATCTCCAGACTAGATAAAAATCAAGTCATCGATGTAACGGCCATACTACCTTATATTACCTGCAAAAGGGTTGGTGTCGATGAGGAGAAAGTTTCTCTCCCACCATGCCATAAAAATATTGGCTATGGAGGGAGAGAACTTGACCCCCATCGACACCCCCGATGTTTGTAGAAAAAACATCTCATCAAATACCTGCTGCAAATACATAAAAATTTCGAGATCGTTTGAATCCAGTGTAAATGGTCAAAGCTTTGTGATAAAATCATTTTTAAATTGCAATGCAACCTATGCTATATATTTGATCACCTGCACTAAATGTATGTTACAGTATGTAGGTTGTACTATCAATGCCATAAAGACACGGTTTAGAAAACACATCTCAGATGTACCACACCATGAAAGCCGCAATATTTCTGCGGCTAGTCTTCATTTTGGGCTAGTTCATGGTGGTGATACCTCTGACATGTCTGTGCAAGGTATTGAAAGGGTTAACAAACCAGTAAGAGGAGGCGACCGCAGAAGGAAACTGTTAAACAGAGAATCCTACTGGATTTTCCAGTTAGAAAGCCGCCAACATCAGGGGTTAAATAAAAGATTAGACTTGATCCTACAATACTAACTCTTTTCTTTCCCATATCTTCTGTGTTACTCAGGATGAATTATATTTACCCCTTTTAGTTTAGTTTTATCTCTAAGCACCTTTCCAGGAGGGAGGCGCCACCTGATGCCTTGATTGCTTCAGCTGTGGCTCACTTCCACCTATAAAGGTGAGGATCTTAGTGTGTGTTGAGCAGTCATGAGTAAGGGCTAAACTGTTCTTTGCCCGAAACGCGTAGACGTATGCAACCTGTATCTGGATGTTTTTAGTATATATCACTAATCAATAAAGTGCCTTTTGGATCACCACGAAGCAAGGCTTATCCAACCTCTTTTTGCATTTATCCCCATTGCTCCAGGACCGGGTGAGGGAGCTGTTCCGTGCCTCAAAAGTGGTGTTCCAGGCAGGTGAGAGCTGTTCATACCACGTTTTTTTCTGTCTCACTTTAAGTTATTTAAGAACTTTATGATCTCTCTGAGAGGAATATCTGAGGTTAACCAATAGTTCACTTGCTCTACTTGGTTTGCAGTTTGCTCTATACAATTGCTTATGATCTGGTATGAGCAGTTCGCATTTGTATGCAATTTGTTTGGATTGCATGATTGTATGGCTCAGTAGTTCGTTTGTATGGTGGAACTGTAAGTAAACATACATATAACCAGTTCAGTATACAGTTCTAATCACTATATTAACAGTAGGAACATTAGATAACGATTTTAAATATCTATTTTGGCCTCTTGCTTCCATAAAACACAGCTCTTAGTGGAGTGTGTGTCTGTTTAGCTCATCTCTCTAGTGAATAATGATTCCAGCAGCTCCTGCTAGGGGAATTTCCCTCACACTCTGTGTGTGAGGCTGGCTGTAATTAGTCAAAACTCCTGGGCTGTGTGAGGCTGGCTAGGATTGGTCAAGACTCCTGCCCAGCAACAACAGTTTAACTATATGCTTTCTGTTGTTTCTGCTGTGTCATTGAGCTTACCTTACATTATATAATGAATCTTAAAGGCATATTATCTTTTCTGCTTCTGTGAACACAATATATAACAGTTTTATGACATCCAAACATGAAGTCACTGTAAATAACTCTGCTTTTGTCTTTAACACACAAACATAGGAACTGTATTAAGGTTTTTGGCAGGTTTAGCTGTATAAACATATAAGCTATATTAGCAACCTAGGACAGGTCTTAGCTGGCCAGCTACACTCCCACCAAAATTATCTATAATTCTATGTTCTCAGTGGTAGAACTTAAGCGTGAATTTGAGGAATTTTCCATCAGGTTCTCAACTTCCAAGTGTCTTTTATCACTCTCAAGTAGAACAACTAACTTCTGTATAGGACGCTCCAACTTGAGTGGAGTAGTGAGACGTTTTCCTTTTTTGTCAAGTTTACTAGTTTGTCTTCATCCTTTTGAACTTCTAGAACTTTGGCCAATTTCCATTGACTCCTAGGTAAATCTTCTTCTTTCACTAATACTAAGTCACCAACTTGGACATTTCTTCTGGGTGTTTGCCATTTACTTCCTCCATCAATTCCAAAACTGTTCTGATAGTAATTGAACTCTTCGCCATCTCCTTTTGGCATATAAATCCTCTTCAGTGAACTTGTCAGGTGGTGGCTGTATGTTATCAGACTTAAGGCGAAGTAGATGGTTGGGAGTTAAAGGGTCCAAACTTGTTGGATCGTTGATGTTATCATCTGTAAGTGGACGAATGTTAACAATAGACATTACTTCATAGAATAGGGTCCTAAGTGAAGCATAATCTATTCTTCCAGCATTCTTTTTTAACACTGAACTTAACACATTTCTTACAGTTCTGATTTGTCTTTCCCAAACTCCTCCTGTATGGCTTGCACGTGGAGCAGTTTCTCTAACAAATACTCAGTTATTTTTTCTTTATCGATCTCTTTTAGAGCTTTCTTCAATTCATTCTTTGCTCCGACAAAATTATATCCTTGGTCAGATCTAAGCTCTCTGACAGTACCTCTAATGGCTATGAAACATCTCAAGGCGTTGATGAATGCATCAGTTGACATATCCTCTAACATTTCCAGGTGAATTTCTTTGGAGCTCAGACATGTAAATAATAGACCATATATCTTGTACTTCTTGCGGTTCTGTTTGGTGATGAATGGGCCAAAACAATCCATTCTGCTACAAAGAAATGGTGGTGATGGGTTTACACGATCTGCCGTTAAATCTGCTAGTCTTTGTTCTTCGGTAGGTCTACGTGCCTTTCTGTAGACTACACATTTACTTATATACTTTGCTATAACTTTGCTTCCTTTCACTATCCAGTAACCACCTTCTCTCAAACAGCTTAGGGTAAAGCTTCTTCCTTGATGGAAGGAAATGTTGTGGTAGTGATCAATAATCAATCTTGTGAAGGTAGACTTTTTGGGTAGAATTGCTGGATGCTTCACTCTGCTAGGTAACAATGCATTTTCCAGTCTCCCTCCCACCTTCAGTATACCATTCTGCAGAACAAGATTAAGCTTGTACAATGGGTGGTTGTTGGAAGCCTTTTAGGTTCTTGACTAAATCTCTTCAACTCTTCACTGTAGAATCTCTGTTGAATGAGTCTTATGACTGTTTCTTCAGCTTTCATTCTTGAGTTTGGGATCTCTTCCCATCCTTTTCTTAAAAAATTTCAATCTTGCCAGTGCAAGATTTCTGTTAATTGGCAGACAATGTTGTTCTCTAAAAGGTAAGGGCATTTCAAGATAACCTTGTTGATTCTGTTGAATACTTTCTTCTAGAGTGTGTACAAACTTTATGTCTTCTTGGGATACACTCTTTTCTTTAGAACTTATGCCTGCAAAGTCAGATTCAAGGCTCTTAATTACTTTTGCTGGACTTACAGTTGGTAACTCTTGGACAGATATTCGATGACACAATCCTGTCACCTGTCTTGAGTTTGCGATCTGCTGTTTTCCTCCAACACACAATCCTAGATCAGTTTGAACAGCGCAGGGTTCACCCTTTCCTCTTGTGATTACCTTTCATGGTACCAAAGCTTCGGGACAATCGTAGCCTATCAACAGTCCAACACCAAACTCCTTCAGCGGGGACATTTCATGAGATATGACAGATAGGTGTTCCCATTTATTGGCTGTTTCACAGGTAGGTATGCGATCTCGATCTAGAGGTATATCGTCTTTTGTATAAGCTGGAGGTAGATCTAATGGAAAGTTTGAATGAAGTCCTCTAACTCTCAGTCCTTTGACCCTTTGACTGTTCACTAATGTGTCTCTCCCCGTCATTGTGGTGAGTTTGAGCTTCACTGGTTCTGTAGCCACTTGTAATTTCTTGCAGGTTTCTTGATCAATGAAGGTGACATCACTCTGGGCATCCAGTAGCGTATAGGCGTATACCTTCCTGTTCCTCCTTTTAGGATTTGAAATGCAAACTGGTAGAACCATTGATGCGCTGTTGCTTTCTCCTTCCCTCACTCTACAAGAGAATACCGATACTTTCTTTCTTTCCTCAGTATCTTTAGGTATTGAGGATTTATCCTTCTTTGGAAGTTCTTCATGTAGTGGTGTAGGATGGCGTCCTTTGCAAACGCTGCATGTGGCCTTTTTCTTACACTCCTTTTCTTAGACAACCAAAACACAGTTGGTTCTCAAGTACAAACCCTTTCATTTCATAAGGGTGCTTCTCCTTCAATTGTTGGCACTTGTGTTTGGAGTGGTTCTCTCCACAGAACATACACTTGAAGGTAGTCTGAAGATTTGTCAGTTCTGTCTCTCTACTGTTCCCAGTAGTGACTTTGGACTTGCTCTCATAGGCATCTGGACCCTTAGCTGCTGTGTTGGTTGCAAAGCTAGTTGCTCTTGCACGTCTTATCTCTCTTGCAGCCCTTTATTCTAAGGATTTTAAGGTGTACGATGCTGTTACTGGATTACATGCTCTCCGTGCTTCCTCATTGACGAACTCAGAGAACTCTTTAAAACTTGGGAAGTTCTTACTTAGATCTAACTGTTTAGTCACATAGCTATTCCATCTAGAAGCCACTTCTTCAGGTAGTTTAGTTAGCATCCTGTGGTTTTCTAGATAGTCGTTCAGTACTTCTAGTCCTTGAACATGTGAGATGGCATTGCTGCATGCTTGCAGGAAGTCACCATACTTCTGGAGTCTGAAGTGTTCTTTAGGACCTATTTTTGGCCAGTTATTCAGTTTCTATCTAAAGGCTCTTTGTACTAAGAAAGGATGACCATATCTTGCATAAAATTTTTCCCAAGCTTGCTTGTAGGCTTCTTCGTCTCTTCTATAGAAGTTACCTTCAAGAACTTCCTTTGCTTCCCCACCAACATATCTCTGAAGGTAGAATAACTTGTCAACTGGACTGCAGCAATGATGCTCAATGATCATTTCAAAACTTGCCTTCCACTCTATGAACTTTAGTACGTCTCCTGAAAATACAGTGGGTTCCGGAACGGGAAGTCTAGCGAGGACTTCTTTCTGCCTTTCCAGACTTTTCATCTGTTGGCGCTGTGCTTCCATTTCAGCTTCCATTTGATGGAGCTGTGCCTCCTTTTCAGCTTCCATCTGATAGCATTGTGCATCCTTTTCAGCTTCCATCTGATGGCGTTGTGCATCCTTTTCAGCCATCAGTTGGCGCTGTGCCTCGATGGTAGCTTCCATTTAAATTTCTAGCGAAGGAAGTCACACTTGAGATTGTGATTCCCCCTAAAGACCTAGCATAGTCTCTCATAAAAAGCTCATTCATTCTACTTTTTGCTTTATTTCATCATAATTAACTGCAGATGAAAGTTCTCTCGTGAGCTTTACTAAATCTTTAGTGACTGCAGTACATGAGTCCATGTTCCTTACAATATCCTGGGAAGGTGTCGTAAACGACCGCAGGTTGACATATACTGCCATAAGCTCTGATTCAGATTCTTCTACCGTCTCTACCATATCACTCAAGTTCCTTTTTATACTTTCTTGCTTTAGCTTTTTACGAATGTCTTTAATGTATAATTTCCACTTGTCATTGTCACGGATGGTGTACAGGAAACAAGACAATACCATATAAACAATGTCTCTCTGGATCCACAACTAAGGAACAAAGGGAGACCCCTGCAATAGAGCTGCCGCTCTCCCTCACTGCTCAGCCTATGCGAACACCCCAAAGGTGGATGGCCGCATATCCACGTTCCTCGGCTATCTATTACCTGAAGACCCTACAATAGTGAAGGGACACGACCACCGGCTCCCTACACTGACACGGAGGGAGTCAGGGTCACCTGGATCCAGAAAAGACAAAGACATAAATACATCACTTATCTGCAGACTACTGAGGACTGAGGACTGGGAACTGGGAACTGGGAACAGCATGCACACACACTCCAGGAAGTTGTATCAGCCGCACACTACTGCATTATGGGGAGGAACTTAAAGGGTATCGATCAGTCTGACTGCATGACAGCTGAGATAGACTAACGAGATGAGAAACTAAACCAAAACAAAGAAATTCAAGGAGGAGGATCTGAGAAGCTCCTGTGAGCGCTTCTCAGCTGTCTGGCTGTGACAGTACCCCTCCCTCTAGGAGTGGACTCCGGACACTCAGGGCCCACCTTCTCAGGATGGGACCTATGGAAAGCCCTGATGAGACGAGAGGCCTTAATGTCCGTCACTGGGACCCACATCCTCTCCTCAGGACCATAACCCTCCCAATGAACGAGGTACTGGAGGGAACCGCGGACAAGACGAGAATCCACAATCCTAGAGACCTGAAATTCAAGATTTCCATCAACCATAATCGGAGGAGGAGGCAAAGGCGAGGGTACAATAGGTTGAACATAAGGTTTCAATAAGGACTTATGAAAAACATTATGGATCTTCCAAGTCTGAGGAAGATGAAGACGGTAGGCAACAGGATTGATGACAGACAGGATATTGTAAGGCCCAATAAACCTAGGACCCAACTTTCAGGAGGGAACCTTCAATTTGATATTCTTGGTAGACAACCACACCAGATCACCAACATTCAGGTCCGGACCAGGCACACGTCTCTTATCCGCCACACGCTTATATCTCTCACTCATGCTCTTTAGATTATCCTGAATCTTTTGCCAAATAGATGACAAAGACGAGGAGAATCTGTCCTCATCAGGCAAACCAGAAGAGCCCTCTCCAGAGAAAGTCCCAAACTGCGGATGGAACCCATATGCACCAAAAAATGGTGACTTATCAGAGGACTCCTGACGACGGTTATTTAAAGCAAACTCAGCAAGGGACAAAAAAGAACACCAATCCTCCTGATTCTCCGCCACAAAACAGCGCAGATATGTCTCCAGATTCTGATTGACGCGCTCTGTCTGGCCATTCGACTGCGGATGGAAAGCAGAAGAGAATGACAACCGAACCCCCAAGCGAGAACAGAAAGCCTTCCAGAATCTGGAAACAAACTGCGTGCCCCTATCAGAGACTATGTCTGAAGGAATCCCATGCAATTTGACAATGTGGTCAATAAATGCCTGCGCCAGCGTCTTAGCATTGGGCAAACCAGGGAAAGGGATAAAATGCACCATTTTGCTAAAACGGTCCACCACCACCAGAATCACAGACTTCCCCGAGGAACGAGGCAAGTCCGTTATGAAGTCCATGGACAGATGTGTCCAAGGACGGGAAGGAATGGGCAAAGGAAGGAGAGGACCTGATGGCCGTGAATGAGGGACCTTGGCACGAGCGCAAGTCTCGCAAGCTGCCACAAAACCCTCAACCGACTTACGAAGCACAGGCCACCAGAATCTCTGAGTGATGAGATCCAGTGTGGCTCTTGCCCCCGGGTGCCCAGCAAGTACCGTGTCGTGGTGTTCTTTAAAAATCTTGTGTCTCAAAGCGAGAGGCACAAACAACCTCCCAGGAGGACAAAGATCAGGAGCTTCTGACTGGGCTGCCTGCACCTCTGCCTCCAATTCAGGAAAAAGAGCAGAGACCACCACACCTTCAGCCAAAATGGGACCCGGGTCTTCAAAATTCCCACCTCCTGGAAAACAACGTGACAGGGCATCTGCCTTCACATTCTTAACCCCAGGGCGGAACGTAACAACAAAATTAAACCTTGAAAAGAACAAAGACCATCTGGCCTGTCTCGGGTTCAGACGCTTGGCTGACTCCAAATAGGCCAGATTTTTATGGTCAGTAAACACGGTAATAGGGTGTCTGGCTCCCTCTAGCCAATGGCGCCATTCCTCAAAAAGCCAACTTGATGGCCAACAATTCCCTATCTCCCACATCATAATTTCTCTCTGCGAAGGAGAGTTTCTTTGAGAAAAAGGCACACGGTTGCCATTTGGCAGGAGAGGAACCCTGAGACAAGACCGCACCCACCCCTACCTCAGAAACATCAACCTCAACTATGAAGGGTAACGAAATATCAGGTTGTACTAGGATGGGAGCGGAAGCAAAACTCTCCTTGATATTAGAAAAGGCCTTACGCGCCTCTACCGACCAGGAAGAAAAATCTACCCCCTTTCTGGTCATATCAGTGAGTGGTTTAACAACAGAGGAATAATTCAAAATAAATTTCCTGTAATAATTGGCAAAGCCCAAAAAACGCATCAGCGCCTTCTGGTTCTCAGGAAGCTCCCACTCAAGCACAGCGCGGACCTTCTCGGGGTCCATGCGAAAACCAGAAGCGGAGACAAGAAACCCCAGAAATTGGATTTCTGGAACCGCAAACACACATTTTTCCAGTTTCGCATATAATTTATTCTCCCGCAGAATGAGCAAGACCTGACGTAAGTGTTCCTTATGAGTCTTGAAATCAGGAGAAAAAATCAAAATGTCATCCAAATACACTAATACAAATTTTCCCATTAAATGATAAAAAATGCTGTTGACGAAATGCTGAAAAACGGCTGGGGCATTCATCAAACCAAAAGGCATAACCAAATTCTCAAAATGGCCCTCAGGGGTATTGAAAGCCGTCTTCCATTCGTCTCCTTCTCTGACCCTAACCAGGTTGTATGCCCCTCTTAGGTCTAATTTGGAAAAGACTTTAGCCCCAACAACCTGGTTAAACAGGTCCGGGATCAGAGGAAGCGGATAAGGATCACGAATAGTGATACTGTTCAGCTCCCTGAAATCCAGACAAGGTCTTAAAGAACCATCTTTTTTCTTAACAAAGAAAAAACCAGCGGCAACAGGTGACTTCGAGGGTCGTATGTGTCCTTTTCTCAGACTCTCAGAGATATAAGCACGCATAGCGACCCTCTCAGGTTGGGAGAGATTGTATAAACGAGATTTAGGCAGCTTGGCACCTGGGATGAGATTAATAGGGCAATCATACTCCCTGTGCGGAGGCAAACCCTGAACTCCACTCTCAGAGAAGACATCCAAAAATTCAGAGAGGAAAGGTGGTACAGTCTTAGTAGAAACCTCAGAAACAGATGTCATGAGACAATTCTCTCTGCAAAAGTTACTCCAACCATTTATTTGCCTCGCTTGCCAATCAATGGTGGGGTTATGTTTAGTGAGCCAGGGTAGCCCCAACACTAGAGGAGTAGGCAAACCGCTAAGGACGAAACATGACACATCCTCAACATGAGCATCACTCACAATTAAACGGATATTGTGAACTATGCCCTTTAATGATTTCTGAGAAAGTGGAGCTGAATCAATAGCAAAAACAGGAATATCCTTTCCCAAAGTGCATACCTGGAAACCATGAGTTATTGCAAATTGATTATCAATGAGGTTGACAGCTGCTCCACTATCCACAAAAATCTCACAAAAAATGCTCTTGCTCTCTAGCGCCACCCTAGCAGGCAGGACAAAACGGGAACTACAAGCAAACGGAAAACCTTCAATTTCCGCCTCAACCCTGCCACTAGTAACAGACTGAACATTTTTAAAAGATTTTTTCCTTTTTGTCTCTTTATTACTCCCAGAAAACTGCCTGAATCTCCTTGAGGGACAAACATTTGCCAAATGATTTATACCTCCACAACAAAAACAAACCCTCCCATGCGGGCTGAATCTTCTATTGTCAGAGGCAATCAACCCCAGCTGCATGGGCTCCTGCTCAGAAGGGGCTGACAGCGACTGAGACTCCTGCGCACAGAATGAGACCGCTGCACTGTTCCGAGACTGAGTAGGACAGGAAGGAGAGATCTCTCGTCTCTCTCTAAGACGCCTGTCAATACGAACGGCCTGAGACATAGCAGAGTCCAAGGAGATAGGCCTCTCATGAAAGGAAAATGCATCTTTCAATCCCTCTGAAAGACCATGGCAAAATTGACTTCGGAGTGCAGCATCATTCCAACCAGTATCAGCTGCCCATCTCCGAAATTCGGAGCAGTATATCTCTGCGGATTGTTTACCCTGGCATAACAGACGTAGTCTAGACTCAGCCAGAGCAATACGATCCGGATCATCATATATCTGACCCAGGGCTAAAAAGAATTCATCCACTGAACGGAGGGGCCGTGCCCCCTCCGGCAGCGAAAAGGCCCAAGACTGAGCGTTACCCCTGAGCAGCGATACAATGATCCCCACCCTCCGTTCTTCATCACCAGAAGAATGGGGAAGAAGGCGAAAATGGAGTTTGCAAGCCTCTTTAAAACGCACAAAATTCTCACTACCCCCAGAGAACGTATCCGGGAGCGAGATCTTGGGCTCAGCACAAACTCCATGAACGCAAGCTGAACCGGTCACTTGAAACTGAGAAAGAATCCTACGGAGATCAGCTACCTCCAATGAAAGACCCTGGAGGCGTTCAGCCAAAAGTGAAACCGGATCCATGCTTGAGACGGTTTTGGCGGCTGATAATGTCACGGATGGTGTACAGGAAACAAGACAATACCATATAAACAATGTCTCTCTGGATCCACAACTAAGGAACAAAGGGAGACCCCTGCAATAGAGCTGCCGCTCTCCCTCACTGCTCAGCCTATGCGAACACCCCAAAGGTGGATGGCCGCATATCCACGTTCCTCGGCTATCTATTACCTGAAGACCCTACAATAGTGAAGGGACACGACCACCGGCTCCCTACACTGACACGGAGGGAGTCAGGGTCACCTGGATCCAGAAAAGACAAAAACATAAATACATAAACAGCACTTATCTGCAGACTACTTACGACTGAGGACTGAGGACTGGGAACTGGGAACTGGGAACAGCATGCACACACACTCCAGGAAGTTGTATCAGCCGCACACTACTGCATTATGGGGAGGAACTTAAAGGGTATCGATCAGTCTGACTGCATGACAGCTGAGATAGACTAACGAGATGAGAAACTAAACCAAAACAAAGAAATTCAAGGAGGAGGATCTGAGAAGCTCCTGTGAGCGCTTCTCAGCTGTCTGGCTGTGACAGTCATACATTCGGGCAAACTTTTTCTCTTTTAATGCTGCTTCTTGCTCCAAATTTTCCAGCATTTTTGGGGTTGGTTTTCTGGCACGTGATGAACGTCTTAGTTCATCTGCTTGGGCTATATTTGTTTGAGGCAATACTAATGCTGCATCAGACTCTTCTACCTCAGACAGGTTCCCTTGCTCTTCAACTTCTACTCTATCTATCTTTGCATCCTCTAATACAGGCATGGTAATACTAGGCTCAGACATTTCACTTTAAATGCAATATTGACAAATGCAAATATAAGTGACTTTCACTTTAAATGTAACAGCGATAAATGCAAGCAATAAATGACTTCCACTTTAAATGCAATAGAGTCTATGTATTACAAACTGTCCTTTTGTCTTTTATTCCTAAACACGAAAAATTCTCTTTATACCAAAACCTATGTGCAATGATAAGTAATAAAAGGAAAGCTCTGACCTTATTCTGAAGAGCAGGAACAAATGTCTTAAAGGAGACGTGTCTTTTCTTGCTGATACGATGCTCTGCGCTGACTAGCGATAATCTGCGATGACTTGCGATGCTCTGTGATGACTTGCGATGCTCTGTGCAGACTTGCGATGCTCTGTGCAGACCTGCGATGCTCTGTGCAGACTTGCGATGCTCTGTGCAGACTTGTGATGCTTTGTGCAGACTTGCGATGCTCTGTGCAGACTTGCGATGCGGTGGCTTGGATACGCTGCTGCAGGCTTTGGGCCTAGTGGCGGGAAACTAGCTGGCTGCAGTACGTGGCCTCTTCGTGGATAGCGGTGCGGGCACTCTAGCTCTGGACTTTGGCCTCCCACCATGCGTCTCTTTCTCTCTTTAGGGATCACAGGAGGGTTGGCGATCTCTCTCTGACTATTTTGCCTTTCCCGCTCTGCCACTTTAAGAGTCGGCTGCAGTTTGACTAATGCACACGTTCTATGGCCTCTATGGTAGCTCCGCTGAGGTGTCTTTGCTTGCTCACTCAGGGAACAGTTGCTGGGCGGTGGTATATGCTGGCGCTCCGCTGCTATAATGCGCTCTTTACTGTGCAAGTTGAGGAGCGCTATCGCTTCGCCCTCTGAGGGTAATAGTTCCACTGTGGCAGGCGCAGCACTATGAAGTGCCTTTTGCGCTGTAGCATTAGAAGAATTTTGATATCTGACTTTTTAGTCTAAACAGACTGTCTATTACTCTGTAATTCCTCTAGCGCAGTTCTATGGAAGCAGTAGGTTTAAAGAGCACACCAAATGCTTGAAATAACTTCTTTATTAACTTCAACTTTTCTTTATATATAACAATGCCTCCTCCGCAGCAGATAGTCCATGTACAAAACACGTATTGAATAAATTATCATAAAATAGTGGTATACATATGATGGTGGTTCAACTGTTCAATCTTATCATTCAACATAAAATGCTGTTCAAGACTCCTGCCTAGCAACAACAACTATATGCTTTCTGTTATTTCTGCTGTGTCATTAAGCTTACCTTAAATTATATAATGAATATTAAAGGCATATGAACTGTATTAAGGTTATTGGCACGTTTAGCTGCATAAACATATAAGTTATATTAGCAACCTAGGACAGGTCTTAGCCGGCCAGCTACACTCCCACCAAAATTATCTATAATTCTATGTTCTCAGTGGTAGATTTTTTTTTAAACATATTCAATTTATGTTCAGTATATGCTTTCAATTTATTTGTTCAACCTTACTGAATACAACTGCAAATACAGTGGCATGCAACGCATTTTAGTTACTGCCCCTTTAGGAGGCACAGTATGCTTATTGGTTTTAACACTAAAATGAGGTGCAGGACCTTTGTTTTCGATACACAAAAAAGTGTGCAATTTCTTAACACTGCCAAATAACAAAAAAATAAATAATAGAACACTGAATAAATGTGGTATCTTTCCTCTTTAAAAGGTACCTTTACACAAGCCAATTATCGTGTAAATTATCCTAAAAACCAAGCAAAACTGTACAATTAACAAGCAGTGTAAAAGCAATGACCGATAGAGCGTCAACCAATAATCGGTAGATTTCTTGCTGGCTTGATCGTTTGTGTGGGCACAAAAATCATCATTGGACATCAATGATTTCATACGTGTAACCAGGAATCGTTCGGCACGCACAATTACAATTACATTTGTGTAAATGCAACTGTCTGCTTTACAGACGATGGAATATGCGATCGAAATTACGATTTTGTGAACGATAATCGGCTTGTTCATTACACCAAGAAATGACTCGTTTGTCGGTCAATCGTATAGGCCAGGGATGGCCAACCTGCGGCTCTCCAGCTGTTGTAAAACTAACTCCCACCATGCCCTGCTGTAGGCTGATAGCTGTAGGCTGTGTGGAGTTGCTAGGAGTTGTAGTTTTGCAAGAGCGGGAGAACCTTAGGTTGGCCATCCCTGGTATAGACCATCGACTTATGTAAAGGTACCTTAGGCTCCTGTTTGACTCAGAGATCACACTCAAGACTATTTACTTCACACAGTCTCATAGCAAACTCTTGAAGACCACTGTGCAATTGGCAACAATTTCTGTAACAGACCCTGCTCTCAATGGCTTTATCTCTCCCTCACAGTCCCTGTGTCTCAAGGGTTCACTCTTTGTCACAGTTGCCTTCAGAATACAGTTCAGTTCAGACAATCTCACTAGGAGATACTTTGACAACTCCTTAGGTCCACTCTACCTTCACTCACTCTGACAGCATGTTTATGTCACGGCTGTATGTGAGCAACAATAGTATACACAGTAAAGGAGCTACTGACTGGACCCAAACTAGGGAGGATAAAGGGTGACCCCTGTCAGACCCTCAAAGCTCTCCCTATTCTGCTAAAGCACATGCCCGGATCCAAATGGCGGAACGAGGCATGCCCACGTACCTAAGACTGATGACCACTGTAACCCCTACAATAGTGGAAGGGGCACGGCCACCGGTGCCCTACTCAGTATATGGAGGGAACCGTGGCCACCTCAGATCCAGTCAGAAAATAATCAGGTACACAGCAATGTCTGTACACTTAGCTTAAGGTGTTGCAGCCGCAGAGAAGACGGATCCAAGGACAGCTGGCAATATCCGGAGTGCTTGCTGCAGCAGAACACAGGTCCAGTGAACTGATAGCTACAAGTGAAGATACTAAAGCAAGAGCTACAACTGAAATGAGAACTATAATCCACGCCCTACAATAGGAGGAGGGGTGATATAAAGAGAGGGAAATCAAACGCATGAGGAACAGCTGGGAGTAAGGAAACCAAAAGTAAACAGAGCAGTGAGAACTCCTCCCAGCTCTAGTAGTGACATCATCACAGGGGTGGAGAAACAGAGCTGTGAGAACGTCCCAAAGCTCTGGTAGTGACAGTTTACTCTCATGGGCTCCCATTGCACCATTCCTACACTGTCTATTCCACCCAGTCCAGTTTGGTTAGGACGGTACAATAAAGCCACATCTCAGGACTGCAGGAAAGACATGCCTTACTGTAGCCATCTTTCTCGCCTACCAAGACAGGGATCTCTCTCAACAGGACCTATCTACAGTCATGGACAGCACAGTGGCTAATCAATCTTATAGGTTTGAATCTTCTATAGTGAAAAAGTATTTGCCCTTCACCCAATTTATTAAACTTTTGCTAATTTCCACATTGAAATATTTCAGACCTTCTTACTAATTTTAATATGGCTGCTGCTGTTGGGGGGGTGCAGATCATCGGAGGAACTAGTTGAGTATTTACTGTTATTTTTGTATTTCCTGTGAAAGGGGCACATCTGGGCATAACTATTGTGAAGGGCGCACACTGTGGGCACTACTATGATGAAGGGGGCAGAATGTGGGCATAACTACTGTGAAAGGCTTCTTTGAGGTGGCATAAAGGGGAAATAAGTACTGTAGTACTGTGTGAGGCATTAAGGGGGCTGGGTGGGATTGGGTGTGTATAGTTATGTTTTGGGCGGAGTTAGAGACATGGCCTAGTATGAAAAAAAATTTACAACGTGCGCTACACATATTGTTCCTTTTTATGCTTTTCAAAAGTTGAAAGGTTTGCATATACACTCACCTAAAGAATTATTAGGAACACCATACTAATACGGTGTTGGACCCCCTTTTGCCTTCAGAACTGCCTTAATTCTACGTGGCATTGATTCAACAAGGTGCTGATAGCATTCTTTAGAAATGTTGGCCCATATTGATAGGATAGCATCTTGCAGTTGATGGAGATTTGAGGGATGCACATCCAGGGCACGAAGCTCCCGTTCCACCACATCCCAAAGATGCTCTATTGGGTTGAGATCTGGCGACTGTGGGGGCCATTTTAGTACAGTGAACTCATTGTCATGTTCAAGAAACCAATTTGAAATGATTCAGTTTTTGTGACATGGTGCATTATCCTGCTGGAAGTAGCCATCAGAGGATGGATACATGTTCTCATTCTGTTTACGCCAAATTCGGACTCTACCATTTGAATGTCTCAACAGAAATCGAGACTCATCTGACCAGGCAACATTTTTCCAGTCTTCAACAGTCCAATTTTGGTGAGCTCGTGCAAATTGTAGCCTCTTTTTCCTATTTGTAGTGGAGATGAGTGGTACCCGGTGGGGTCTTCTGCTGTTGTAGCCCATCCGCCTAAAAATTGTGCGTGTTGTGGCTTCACAAATGCTTTGCTGCATACCTCGGTTGTAACGAGTGGTTATTTCAGTCAACGTTGCTCTTCTATCAGCTTGAATCAGTCGGCCCATTCTCCTCTGACCTCTAGCATCCACAAGGCATTTTTGCCCACAGGACTGCCGCATACTGGATGTTTTTCCCTTTTCACACCATTCTTTGTAAACCCTAGAAATGGTTGTGCGTGAAAATCCTAGTAACTGAGCAGATTGTGAAATACTCAGACCGGCCCGTCTGGCACCAACAACCATGCCACGCTCAAAATTGCTTAAATCACCTTTCTTTCCCATTCTGACATTCAGTTTGGAGTTCAGGAGATTGTCTTGACCAGGACCACACCCCTAAATGCATTGAAGCAACTGCCATGTGATTGGTTGACTAGATAATTGCATTAATGAGAAATAGAACAGGTGTTCCTAATAATTCTTTAGGTGAGTGTATATGCCACCAATAGCTGTTTTTCATGTCTGTGTTTTCCTTTTTCCTGTCTGGGCATCAGACTATCCAGGCCGATCTGTTTACATTCAGAGCTTCCTGTTTTGTTGAAAACCTAACTTTATTGATAAACAAGCCTGGCTGCTCTGCAGAGTGATAAGTCACAGGCTGACCCCACACCCACACTGTTCAGTCTGCAGGAGCTACGCAAACTACACCTCCTGTGGCCATGTTACTACAGCCAAAGATGAATCCTGCCAGGATATTTCTTCACAAAATAAGTATGCCATGCATGTGCGATATGCATTTTTGTGCAGACACATTGACTTCTATGGGTTAAAGGTCTGCAGTTTGAGGACCAGAATAGGACATGTTCTATCTTTTGCAGAACTGACTGTATCACAGTAATTTATGATACAGCCAGTTTCTTATGTGATCGTGGGGTATGTATACATAATTATGTGAGTGAAGTACAATGGCCCGCAGTCAGGTAAAGTTGTTGTATACAATATAGTGCAGGTGTCGGGAACAAGGAAGGCCAGCAGGTGATGGTGACTTCAACAATGACGCAACAATTCCTGCAGAAGAGAGGGAGGGAGGAAGACAGCGAGGGTCCGGAAGACCTGGAAACGCTGAACGAATGGTTAAGTGACTGTGAATAAGATCCAAGAAACGCTGTTGGTGAGGGTAAGTATGACTGTTCTGATCTTCTCTCCATAGGTTGGATTCAGGTCCCATTTTTTGGGTATGGCTGAAGAACCCCTTTAATTTTGTTTCTTTTAGACATTCTGAGGTGGACTTGCTTGTGTAAAGTGCATATGTGAAAAAAGAAAGTGACTTGTTAAAAATACCTTTAATAAATATTAGAGTGGGTATAGGTATATATATACCAACTGTGAAAGAACTACGTTGGCTGAGAATACTCAGTAGGGGAGTAGTAGCCCCTTGGACAAGAAAACATACATAATGACACGATAACCACTGAGATGGATAGGTACGGGAAGAATAATTAAATAATTAGTTATAGCCCGATGTGTACAGGGCTAGGAACACAAACCAACTACCCCTAGAGTCCCTAGAGGTCTGCTGTGCCCAGGGCGGCCCCCTAATGGTGGAGGTTCCCTGTCCCCGTACTTAGTGCTAACCGGTCCCTGGAAATCCCTACATACAAATGCTCCAGGATAAACAAGATAAAGAATAACAGGTGCTCTATATGGATTATGTCACCGTTACTCTCTATAGTTAACTTGAGTTAAACAAGTTAGTGGAATATGAGACTTTGCAAGAAAAAAATAAATTTAAAAAAATCATCATTTTCCGCTAACTTGTGACAAAAAAAAAAAAATTCTAGGAACTCGCCATGCCCCTCACGGAATACCTTGGGGTGTCTTCTTTCCAAAATGGGGTCACTTGTGGGGTAGTTATACTGCCCTGGCATTTTAGGGGCCCTAATGTGTGAGAAGTAGTTTGAAATCAAAATGTGTAAAAAATGCCCTGTGAAATCCGAAAGGTGCTCTTTGCAATGTGGGCCCATTTGCCCACCTAGGCTGCAAAAAAGTGTCACACATCTGGTATCGCCAGTAGGGAAATGTGTTTTGGGGTGTCTTTTTACATATACCCATGATGGGTGAGAGAAATATCTCGGCAAAAGACAACTTTTCCCATTTTTTTATACAAAGTTGGCATTTGACCAAGATATTTATCTCACCCAGCATGGGTATATGTAAAATGACACCCCAAAACACATTCCCCAACTTCTCCTGAGTACAGCGATACCACACTTTTTTGCAGCCTAGATGCGCAAAGGGGCCCAAATTCCTTTTAGGAGGGCATTTTTAGACATTTGGATTCCAGACTTCTTCTCATACTGTAGGGCCCCTAAATTGCCAGGGCAGCATAAATACCCCACATGTGACCCCATTTTGGAAAGAAGACACCCCAAGGTATTCAATGAGGGGCATGGCGAGTTCATAGAAAAAAAAAATTTTGGCACAAGTTAGCAGAAATTGTTATTTTAAATTTTTTTCTCACAAAGTCTCCCTTTCCGCTAACTTGGGACAAAAATTTCAATCTTTCATGGACTCAATATGCCCCTCAGCGAATACCTTGGGGTGTCTTCTTTCCAAAATGGGGTCATTTGTGGGGTGTTTGTACTGCCCTGGCATTTGAGGGTCTCCGCAATCATTACATGTATGGCCAGCATTAGGAGTTTCTGCTATTCTCCTTATATTGAGCGCACGGGTAATGAGATATTTTTTTTTTCGTTCAGCCTCTAGGCTGAAAGAAAAAATGAATGGCACAGATTTCTTCATTCGCATCAATCAATGTGGATGAAAAAATCTCTGCCAAAAAAAAAAAAGGAGGGGAAAGGCATCTGCCAGGACATAGGAGCTCCGCCCAACATCCAAACCCACTTAGCCCGTATGCCCTGGCAAACCCGATTTCTCCATTCACATCAATCGATGTGGATGAATAAATCATTGCCGGGATTATTATTATTTTTTTTTTATATACAAAGTGTTTGCCAAAGCATATGAACACCGCCGCCCCCTCAGCTCATATGCCTCGGCAAACGTATCTTTTACTGCAGAGGAGAAATCTCGTCTTGCAGCGCCGCATACACCGACTTTTGTGTAATCTGACAGCAGCGCAATGCTTCTGTCAGAATGCACATCAGTGCTGCAGCTAGTCGATCGGTTGGTCCACCTGGAAGGTAAAAAAAACAAAACAAAAAAGAAAAAACCAGGCCGCAACGCAATAAATTTATTAACTTTATAATAACATTTGAACGGAACATATAAACTTTATTTAACTTTTTGAACAGAACGTTAACTTTTTTGCTTACCGGTGATTTTATTTTATTTTTTTACCTTTTATAGGACAAACCTCTCCTTCCCCATGGGGCAATGTGCAAAGCGCAAATTGCCCAAAGATGTAGCGAAGTACATTATGCACTTTGTCCCAGGCGAAAGGAGAGGTTTGCAGCAGCTGTGAGTGAAAGGGCCCTAATAGCCCTGTGTGCCTGTCCTGTGAGATGCAATCCCTATGCTAAGTGTACCTGTGTGTGGTACTTCCGGAAACACTCCCCAAAGCATAGGGCAGGGTGGTCAGGGCAGTCAGGACAGAAATAGCGGGTGTCACGCCTTATTCCACTCCTGCTACAGACACAACATTTTTTTCGGGGTGGCGGTCGGTTTGAGGTACCAGCAACGACACTGGGGAAATGTCGCTCATGTAGACGGCTCACTACACTGGTGGATGGGGCCACGGAACCTCCTGGATACAGGAGGTTCTCAATGATCTCTTCCTGAAATTTGAGGAAGGATCTTGTTCTCCCAGCCTTACTGTATAGAACAAAACTATTATATGCAGCCAATTGAATCAAATATACAGACACCTTCTTATACCAGCATCTGGTCCTGCGGGAAAGTAGATAAGGAGCCAACATCTGGTCATTGAAGTCCACCCCTCCCATGAGCGAATTATAGTCGTGGACACAGAGGGGCTTTTCAATGACACTGGTTGCTCGTTCAATTTGGATTGTCGTGTCTGCGTGAATGGAGGAGAGCATGTAAACGTCACGCTTGTCTCTCCATTTCACCGCGAGCAGTTCTTCGTTACACAAGGCAGCCCTCTCCCCCCTTGCAAGACGGGTGGTAACGAGCCGTTGGGGGAAGCCCCGGCGACTAGGTTGCGCGGTGCCACAGCAGCCAATCTGTTCTAGGAACAAATGCCTGAAGAGGGGCACACTTGTGTAGAAATTGTCCACATAAAGATGGTACCCGTTGCCAAATAAGGGTGACACCAAGTCCCAGACTGTCTTCCCACTGCTCCCCAGGTAGTCAGGGCAACCGACCGGCTCCAGGGTCTGATCTTTACCCTCATAGATCCGAAATTTGTGGGTATAGCCTGTGGCCCTTTCACAGAGCTTATACAATTTGACCCCATACCGGGCGTGCTTGCTTGGGATGTATTGTTTGAAGCCAAGGCGCCTGGTAAAATGTATAAGGGACTCGTCTACGCAGATGTTTTGCTCAGGGGTATACAAATCTGCAAATTTGGTGTTGTAGTGGTCTATGAGGGGCCGAATTTTGTGGAGCCGGTCAAAAGCTGGGTGGCCTCTGGGACGAGAGGTGCTGTTGTCGCTAAAGTGCAGGAAACGCAGGATGGTCTCAAATCGTGTCCTGGACATAGCAGCAGAGAACATGGGCATGTGATGAATTGGGTTCGTGGACCAATAAGACCACAATTCATGCTTTTTGGTTAGACCCATGTTGAGGAGAAGGCCCAGAAATTTTTTTAATTCGGAAACTTGGACGGGTTTCCACCGGAAAGACTGGGCATAAGAGCTTCCCGGGTTGGCGGCTATAAATTCAGTGGCATATCGGTTTGTTTCTGCCACAACTAAGTCCAAGAGCTCCGCAGTCAAGAACAGCTCAAAAAACCCCAGTGCTGAACCGATCTGAGCTGTCTCAACCCGAACTCCAGACTGGGCGGTGAAAGGGGGAACTACTGGTGCGGCTGAAGTTGGGGGCTGCCAATCAGGGTTTGCCAGCACCTCAGGGACTCTAGGGGCTCTACGGGCCTGTCTGTGCAGTGGCTGCGACGGGGGAACTAATGCACGTGCCACTGTACCAGCTTCAACTGCCCTTCTGGTGCTCGCCACTTCACCATGTTGTACAGCAGTCCTGATACTAGGTCCAGGATGGGCTGCGCTGCTGGTGTATGCCTCACCACGTAATCCGACACCGCCAGCCCCACTCTGCTGCCCTTGAAACGGATCCTGCGCAACCTGTGGTGTAGCAACACGGGGCCGGGTACGCCCTTGGTGGTATCAGGGACCTCAACCTCCTCGTCCGAACTTTGGGTCAGACTGCCACTGCTTTCTACAGGTTCATATTCTGACCCACTAGATTCATCAGATGAGGGTTCCCATTCCTCATCCGACTGGGTCAGAATCCTGTAGGCCTCTTCAGAAGAATACCCCTATACCCCTTGTTTGCCATTTGGTCAACTAAATTTAGGGGGTATTCCCTGATACTACCCAAGAAAAAAAGCAAGCCTGTCTTACAAATGGGAGGCTAGCGAAGTACCGGAGGCCGCTGCGATTGATAAAAAATATAAAAACTGTTTTTTTTATCGCCGCAGCGCTTGTAAAGTGATTGTGCAGTGATCAAAAAAAAAATACATTTTTTGTCAATGCGGCGGGGCGGGCGTGGGTGAACGCACGTGTGGGGGCGACTGATCAGGCCTGATCGGGCAAACACTGTGTTTTGGGTGGAGGGTGAACTAAGGTGACACTAATACTATTATAGATCTGACTGTGATCAGTTCTGATCACTTACAGATACTATAAAAGTACAAATGCTGATTAGCGATACGCTAATCAGCGAATAAGTGACTGCGGTGCGGTGGACTGGGCGCTAAACGATCGCTAACTACCTAACCAAGGGGCCTAAACTATCCTAAAACTATCAGTCAATACAAGTGAAAAAAAAAAAGTGACAGTTTACACTGTTCACTTTTTCCCCTTTCACTAGGTGATTGACAGGGGCGATCAAGGGGTGATCAAGGGGTTAATTGGGGTGATGGAGGGTGATCTGGGGGCTAAGTGTGGTGTTGGTGGGTACTCACTGTGATGTGTGCTCCTCTGCTGGGACCAACCGACGAAAAGGACCAGCAGGGGAGCACAGAAGCCATTTAACACATTATATTTATAAATATAATGTGTTAACTGGCTTCTGATTCGATTTTTAGAAAATCATCAACCTGCCAGCGACGATCATTGTCTGGCAGGTTGATGACGAACTTGTCTTTAAAATTTTGCCGGCCCGCGATGCGCATGCGTGGGCTGGCTTTGCCCGAAATCTTGCGTCTCGCGAGAGGACGCACCGGCGCGTCCACCCAGAGTAACAGGACCGGCGCAAAGACGCAATCCAGCGTACGGCGGTCCTGAGGAGGTTAATGAAGCAAGTGTGGCTTTCAGCTCTTTAGATACTTGTCTGGCTTCTTTCGTGACCTCTGAATGAGTCGTCAGTGCACTCTTGAAATTTTGGTAGACTGGCCAGTCCTTGGAGGTTTCACCAGTACTCAAATCTTTCTCCATTTATAGATTGTGGCTCTCACTGGGGCTCACTGGCATCTCAAAGCCTTAGCAAATGCTGTGTAACTCTTTTCAGACCACTAGATGTCAATGACTTTGTTTTATATCTGTATTTGAACGTCTTTATAAAAATAAAGAACCAGTTAACCAAATTCAATTGACAACTTACTTGAATTTCATTAGCCACACCCAGGCATGATTAATGGTAGACCAGTTGAACCTAAACATCACTAAAATAGAACTTTTCTATTTGAAGCAGGCTAGAAAATCTCAAAAACAGCACATGATGTTGTCACTGTGATTTCGTAGTAAAGAGATCACAGAGAGGCACGGAGCATTATCAGTTATGTTAATGCTCCGTGCTTCTGCTCTCTGCATCGGGTCTTGGCACTCTTTCACGGAGCGGATGCCACGCACGGCATCCGCTCGTGTGAAACAGCCCTAAGTATCTAAAGGAGCAATTACTTTTTACATACAGGACCAGGTAGGGCTGAACAGCATTTTTTCTTCAACAAATTAAATAGTCATTTAAAAACATTTTGTGTTTACTTGGGTTATGTTCGTCTAATATTAAAAGCCGTTTGATCCGAAATATTCAAGTGTGCCAAATATGCAAAAATAGAAGAAAATGTCAGGGAGCAAATGCTTTTTCACAGCCCTGTACCCAGAGAAATGCATACACAATGAAACCTCTCTGATAAGACCATAACTTTATCAAAACCAGAATACTTGTAACTGATTTTCACGTCTATCATATAATATTCTGTACATACTGAAGGACCAGTGCTTGAAAGTCGTGCAGTATTTTAACCACTTAGTGACCAGCCTGTTTTGGGTCTCACTGACCAATCATTTTAATTCCTTTTTCATCGTCACTTTCCAAGAGCTATAGCTTTTTTATTTTTCCTTCTATATAGCTGTATGAGGGCTTGTTTTTTGCAGGACAGGTTGGAGTTTTTAATGTCATCGTTTTAGGGTACACATAACTTCATGATTAACGTTTATTAACTCTTTCTGGGAGAAAGATGGGAAAAACAAAAATACTGCCCCTGAGTTTTTACATTATAAATTTTACAGCGTTAATTTTTCGGTATAAATAACATAATATCTTTATTCTTTGGGTCCGTACGATTACAGAGATGTTTTATTACTTTTGTGCAATGAAACCCCTTTTTAAAAAAGAAAGAAAATCTATTTGCATCGTCGCATCCCAAGACCCATGACTTTTTTTATTTTTCTTTCTATGGAGTTTTGTAAGGGTAGATTTTTGCAGGATGACTTGTAGTTTTAATTGGCATTATTTTGGAGTAAATTACGCTTTTTGATCTCTTGTTATTAAGTTTTCTTCGGTGGCAACTAAGAATAAATTAGTAATTGTCATTTTTATCTTATTTTTATGGCGTTCACCATAGGGGATAATTTGCATGATATCATGACAATGTAGTGAGGGTCATTACAGACGCGACAATACCAAACTTATGGGAAAGATATTTTTTTTGCAATTTTTTCATTGAAAAACATTTTAAATGGGAAAAAAGCGGATTTTTTTTACTATAATTTATTTAATCAATGTTTTTTTTTCCTTTTTTTTTTTACCACAAGGGGACTATACAGCAACCATAATATAAAATTTTGATTGCTTTTAAAATACAATGCACTATTCCTATAGTGCATTCCATTTTAATGTCAGTACTTTACTGACAATGACCAGCAGGCTGCACCAGAAAGGCACAGCCTGCTGAAAAATACTCAAGGCTGGCTTGGGGCCTATACCATACCCCAGCCAGCCTTTACACACATCGGCACCCTGCAATCGCATTTGCGAGGTGCCAATGGAGACAGAGGGAGTCCACTTCCTCTGTCACCGCTTTACATGTGGAGGGGTCCACTACCCAGGGCATGTAAAGGGTTAAACAGCCTGGATTGGCACTCCTCCGGGCTGTTAGAGAAGGAGCGCAGCTCTCATGTGAGGTAGGTCCCCCTTGAGACTACATATGAACTGCAGTAAATAATTAAAATTAACTGTGCCTCTATATACCTACCATTGTTTGTTGTGGACTACAGACATGTAACTGCCAACTTCTTTACCTCGATGATAGACTATTGCTGATATAAGTGTTATTACTTTAAGAGACTTGTATATGTGTTGATGTGTGCTTAAAGGAATATTCCCATCTCAGACAATGGGACTCGCACCTATCTCTAAAACGAAGCCGGCAAAGTACTGGCAGGCGGTGCCGGGTCCAGCCACCACCAATCTTTCCTATTGGCTCTGCTATTTTCGGAATCCTTATAGAATCCAGGGATTCCATAAGCCATTCCACCCGACTACAGCCACCTCTGTGGCCATGACCTGCAAATGCGGCATTCTTTGGGTCACTGCAGCCACAGTAACCACTACTCTGTGTCTTTCCCCAGGAACTTGCTTTGGGCCTGGTCTGTGGACTCATATCAGCTTGGCTTGCTTTGCAGCCCTTCTCCTATGAGCAACCACAGCGAGGAAACAAACAGTCACGGTGGGGAGTGGGGGAAACCCCCACCATACAATGTGGGGAATATAGGGTAGCAGCTAAGCCTGGAAACAAGGAAAAGGGAGCTGATAACCAACTAAGCATCCCTAAATCCTATCCCTGACCTCCTAAATGTATGAGCTGCCCTCGATGGTAGGGGGGCTCATACTCTTGAACCTGGGCCCTACTGACCCTAACGGTCCCTGCAATATGGCGTCAGAAGGTGGAGACAACCAATTCATCTAAGACATGGAGGAACTGGAGTCTCCAACAGGCCTAGCAACAAAGGGGAAGAAAGCAGCCAGCAGTGGACGACACGACAGGTAAGTGTCCAGTGGCAGAAAACACCACTGCCAACAGGACCAACATGGACACCTACCTGACACAGCTGCTACAGGAACTTGAGCCGTCCATGACGCTACCACAGGATCCTGGTAATGCGCATAGGCCCAAACACACACACTAAACAAACCAGACATGAAACACCAAATCAGACATGACAACAAACCCCAAACATAAACCCACACCAAACATACAACAAGTAAGTTAGGGTTATAGCAACAGACACAAAGGGGTGACATAAGGTGACATCAATGTCCCATAAGGTGGCCCTCAAGCACTGGGCAGATGGAATAGCACCAGCTCCTCAAGACCGAACTCAGGCTCACAACCCAAAACAATAAGAGCCAAGAGGCCACACCCAGCTCCACCTTGCACACACCTTAACCCCATACACACCAGAAATGGGAAGTGAAACTTCCTTAAAGGGGAAGTGCACACTGTCATGGAAGGTAGGTAAGCAGGGAAATAACCAAACACAGGGAAAACAAACATAGACTAGGCCCAAAAGCTAGAGAGAAAAGGGTCACCTCCTAGTGATCCCTAAGGCTGTGCACATGTGCATACCCTTATGGTGGATATGCACATGCCCTCGTGCCTAAGTCTATATACCCTTGGAAAACCCTGAGCAGTAGGGAAAGGGGAAGAGGCGACCTGCTTCTTCAAACAGGAGGAAGCAAGCGTCTCCCTAGAGGCCTAGATAAAAGACACCAAGGGAAGAAACAGAGAGGACTTATATTGAGCTGAGCTGGAGCAGACGATCCACAACACATCCAAAGCCCACAGGAATTAACTATAACCCGCACAGGCCACTGGGAGAAGGAGGAATAAATAGCCTCGCTAACAATCAACCCAGTACACCTGAGGGAAGGTGGATCCAGCTCAAACCCAAACCAAAACAAAGAGAAGAATCAGACATGTACAGCCAGCCTGGCAGATCTCCACACATTCACAGGGCAAGGAGTGACACACACACACATGCATAACTACCACCAAGCCGTGACACAAACAATCCACCACTAGAGTTGAGCGGACACCTGGATGTTCGGGTTCGGCAGGTTTGGCCGAACTAGAAAAAATAATTCGGGTTCGGGACCCGAACTTGACCCGAACTTGACCCCGAACCCGACCCCATTGAAGGCAATTGGGACCCAAACTTTTGGCCACTAAAATGGCTCTAAAATAGTCCTGGAAAGGGATAGAGGGCTGCAAAAGGCATCAAAATGTGCTTAAGAGCATGGCAATTGTTCTGCAAACAAATGTGGATAGGGAAATGACTTAAAATAACATAAAATACAGAAAAATTTAAAATAAAAATCTGGATCTAGGAGTAGGAGGTTGAGGAGGCGGTGGATGGGTGGATGTGGCGGTGTAGGTTCACGTGGCGGTGTAGGTGGAAGCGGCGGTGAAGGAGGAATAGGTAGCCAACAGTGATTTGTGTTATTTTTTTTTTTTAAATTGGGGTATCCCCCAAAATATTGGGATATATAACAAAATAAAACAAAGAATAAGTGCACTTGAGTACAAGAATGGATGGTTGAGGCTGGTATAAATGTCTATTCTGCACAAGGTACGGACAAGTCCTGTGGGATCCATGCCTGGTTCATTTTAATAAACGTAAGCTTGTCCACATTGGCTGCGGCCTGTGATAATGCTCTCTGCCGTGCTAAACACACGTTCACACTATACACTGGCTACAGGGCAGGTCAGCACCTCCAAGGCTGACAAAGCTTTTCCACATTTGGGCCATGCTAACCCTGCCTTCTCAGGTGCTGGAGGTGCCCCAGCTGCGTTGGCGACCTCTTCCTCCTCCTCTGCCTTCACCTTGTGCTTCCACTGTGCCCCCGCTGTCAGGTGGGAATGCCATCAGCAGCGTGCGCTTGTAGTCGCGCATCTTCCGATCAGTAACAGTTGTTTTCACAAAATTTAGTTCCCTGTCAGCAATGCAGAGCAGGGGTTCATTCACGGCAAAAGGGGGTTCATGTCACCCAGCAATAGAACAGAGGATTTTAAGAGAACGAGGCCCATGTTACCCAGGCACAGCAGGGGTTCATTCACGGCAAAAGGGGGTTCATGTCACCCAGCAATAGAACAGAGGATTTTGAGAGATTTAGGCCCTTGTCAACCAGGCACGGCAAAAGGGGGTTCATGTCACCCAGCAATAGAACAGACGATGTTGATAGATTTAGGCCCATGTCGCACAGATGGCCCGCACTTTAAGCAGCAGCTCTGACATGTCAGGGTAGTTGTGAATGAATTTCTGCACCACCAAATTCAGCACATGCGCCAGGCAAGGGATGTGCGTCAAACCGGCTAGTCCCAGAGCTGCAACGAGATTTCGCCCATTATCGCACACCACCAGGCCGGGCTTGAGGCTCACTGGCAGCAACCACTCGTCGGTCTGTTGTTCTATACCCCGCCACAACTCCTGCGTGGTGTGGGGCCTGTCCCCCAAACACATCAGTTTCAGAACGGCCTGCTGACGTTTACCCCTGGCTGTGCTGAAGTTGGTGGTGAAGGTCTGTCGCTGACCGGATGAGGAGGTGGTAGAAGAGGAGGAGAAAGCCGAGTAGGAATAGGAGGCAACAGGAGGCAAAGAATGATGCCCTGCGATCCTTGGTGGCGGAAGGACGTGCGCCAAACAGCTCTCCGCCTGGGGCCCAGGCGCCACTACATTTACCCAGTGTGCAGTTAGGGAGATATAGCGTCCCTGGCCGTGCTTACTGGTCCACGTATCTGTGGTTAGGTGGACCTTGCCACAGATGGCGTTGCCCAGTGCACACTTGATTTTATCCGATACTTGGTTGTGCAGGGAGGGCACTGCTCTCCTGGAGAAGTAGTGGCGGCTGGGAATGACGTACTGTGGGACAGCAAGCGACATGAGCTGTTTGAAGCTGTCCGTCTCCACCAGCCTGAATGACAGCATTTCAAAGGCCAGTAGTTTAGAAGTGCTGGCATTCAGGGCCAGGGATCGAGGGTGGCTAGGTGGGAATTTACGCTTTCTCTCAAAGGTTTGTGAGATGGAGAGCTGAATGCTTCTGTGTGACATGGTGGAGATCCTTGGTGACGGAGGTGGTGTTGTTGGTGGCACATCCTCTGTTTGCTGGGCGGCAGGTGCCAACGTTCCCCCAGAGGTGGAGGGAGAGGCCGAGGCAGCAGCAGAAGAGGGAGCAGGAGGGGCCTGAGCCCTTTCTTGGTTTTGAAGGTGCTTACTCCACTGCAGCCCGTGTCTCGCATGTAGATGCCTGGTCATGCAGGTTGTGCTAAGGTTCAGAACGTTAATGCCTCGCTTCAGGCTCTGATGGCACAGCGTGCAAACCACTCGGGTCTTGTCGTCAGCACATTGTGTAAAGAAGTGCCATGCCAGGGAACTCCTTGATGCTGCCTTTGGTGTGCTCGGTCCCTGGTGGCGGTGGCCAGTAGCAGGCGAACTGTTTCGGCGACGGCTGCTCTGCTTTTGCACCCTGCTCCCGCTTTTGCTACACACGACCTTCATTCCATGTGAGGTCTAGGACCTCATCGTCCCCTGCATAGTCTTCCACCCAGTCTTCCTCCCTGACCTCCTTTTCGGTCTGCACACTGCAGAAAGACGCAGCAGTTGGCACCTGTGTTTCGTCATCATCAGAGATGTGCTGAGGTGATATTCCCATGTCCTCATCAGGAAACATAAGTGGTTGTGCGTCAGTGCATTCTATGTCTTCCACCCCTGGGGAAGGGCTAGGTGGATGCCCTTGGGAAACCCTGCCAGCAGAGTCTTCAAACAGCATAAGAGACTACTGCATGACTTGAGGCTCAGACAGGTTCCCCGATATGCACGAGGGTGATGTGACAGACTGTTGGGCATGAGTTTCAGGCGCCACCTGTTCGCTTTCTGCAGAAGACTGGGTGGGAGATAATGTGAACGAGCTGGATCCACTGTCGGCCACCCAATTGACTAGCGCCTGAACTTGCTCAGGCCTTACCATCCTTAGAACGGCATTAGGCCCGACCAAATATCGCTGTAGATTCTGGCGGCTACTGGGACCTGAGGTAGTAGGTTCAGTAGGACGTCTAGCTGTGGCAGAACAGCCACGTCCTCTCCCTGCACCAGAGGCTCCACCAACACCACTACCGTGACCATGACCGCGTCCCTTATTAGATGTTTGCCTCATAGTTAGCGTTCACAAAGCAAAGTAAAAATTGGTTAAGCATGTTAAAAATAATTAACCACCAATATAAACCCTGATGTAGGGTATTGCACTCAATTTTTTTTTTTAACTCTATATGACAGCGGTATTTGTGGCCTAAATGTGACAGTCACTGATGCATGTGTAATCAAAGATGACCAGTATATATGAACAAAAGTTTTTTTTTAACCGCAGTAACCTAATGGCCGTATTTGTGGCCTAAATGTGACTGTAATCAATGTACGTTTAATCAAAGATGAGCAGTATATGAACAAAGTTTTTTTTAAACCGCAGTAACCAAATGGCCGTATTTGTGGCCTAAATGTGACTGTAATCAATGCACGTTTAATCAAAAATGACCAGTATATGAAACAAACGTTTTTTTTAAACAGCAGTAACCTAATAGCCGTATTTGTGGCCTAAATGTGACTGTCACCTATGCACGTGTAATCAAAGATGATCAGTATATGAAAAAACGTTTTTTTTAAACCGCAGTAACCAAATGGCCGTATTTGTGGCCTAAATGTGACTGTAATCAATGCACGTTTAACCTCTTCAGGACACAGGGCGTACAGGTACGCCCTTATGTCCTGGTACTTAAGGACACAGGGCGTACCTGTACGCCCTGTGTATTTCTGATCACCGCCGCGCGGCAGGCGGTGATCGGGAGCCGGTGCCTGCTCAAATGACCCCCATGTCAGCGATCGCCGCAAACCGCAGGTCAATTCAGACCTGCGGTTTGTGGCTTTTACCTATTGCGGCGGCGGCGGGCGGTGCCATCGGGTCCCCATGCGGCTGTGGGGGGGACACGATGGCATGAAAGGCAGCGCGATGTCTAAGGAAGGCCTCGCGCTGCCTTCCTGTGACGTGCCTGTGAGATCCAGCCCCCTGGTGTCACGACTGTGACTGATCCAGACAGGTCTGGGAGGAAAAGGTCGCAGCGACTTGCTACTCGCGATAGCTTCTGAGTTTGCTCCGTGGTTCAGGGTATGTCATCCGGGTTTTGCCTTGCGAACCTTTTTGTCCTGACTGGGAGTTTGTAGGCATCCTTCTCAGGTGAGTCCTGTCTGCCACTCCCAGATACTATATTAGTTTCAGTTTCACTTGCAGTCATTGCCAGATATAGTCCTTACTTCCAGTATATCTGGCCTTTTAAAAAAAATTAAAATAATGTGAAATTATAATTATTATTTTTTTGCTTGCTGTTTTGCTTTGTATTTTTTCTGTTCCACTATGGATCCGGTTACGGTTTTGGCAAAACAATTACAGGGGTTATCCCTTGAAGTGGCAGGATTAAAAGCAACAGTGCTGCAGCAGCAGCAGCAATCCTTGGTTTCCACCGTTGCTACGGGAAACCAAGGTACTCCTGAGCCAAAAGTGGCTTTACCTGATAGGTTCTCAGGAGGGAGAGACCAATTTGTAACCTTCAGAGAAGCTTGCAAATTGTTCTTCAGGTTACGCCCTAGATCCTCCGGCGGTGAGGAACAACGGGTGGGCATTGTAATTTCTCTCCTGCAAGGAGATCCGCAGGCTTGGGCTTTCTCCCTACCATCAGACTCTCCGGCCTTACGATCAGTGGAGGAGTTTATTGAAGCCCTGGGTCTCGTATATGATGACCCGGACAGGGTCTCACTGGCTGAGTCTAAGCTACGTAGACTTCGGCAAGAGAACCGGTCAGCTGAACTATATTGTTCCGAATTCCGTAGGTGGGCTACTGATACGTTATGGAACGACTCGGCCCTTAGGAGTCAGTTCTGCCAGGGGTTTTCTGAAAAATTAAAAGACGCGCTGGCGGTATACGAGGTCCCTGGGTCTCTTGAGGCTGCTATGTCTCTGTCCATAAGAATCGACAGACGACTCAGGGAGAGACTTAAATTTTACGGAGGCCTCTATAGGGCAGGGATCGGTTTGTTATGATCCAGTCGAACCAATGCAAATAGGGGGCGCCACTAGACGGGTGAATCCTCCTAAGTTCCGCCGTAGGTCAGAGGTTTGTTTTCGTTGTGGGGGTAGGGGTCATTTTGTAAAGGTTTGTCCCTCAGAACCCAAGAGACCACAAACAAAGGAGCCGCCGGAAAACTAGAGTCCCCAGATTGTGCGGAGGATAACAGTCTGGGCGTATTCGTTTCCTCTATACGCATGTCTCAGTTTTTGTTGTCCGCTACCGTTGAGGCGGGCAATAAGACTGAGATCTGTTCCGTCTTTTTGGACAGTGGGGCGGGGGTCAACTTGGTGGATTCACGGTTTGCTCAGGCTCTGGGTTTTACTCCGGAACCGGTACGCAGAACTATTCCTGTTTTTGCCATCGACTCCTCCCCTCTTACTCAGAGAGAGTTAACTCAGATCATCCATAATATCCATCTGCAGGTAGGGGACCTCCATAAAGAGCATATCTCTTGTTATGTCCTGGACGGTCTTCCGGCTCCTATGGTATTTGGGCTTCCCTGGCTGGTGACTCACAATCCAGTGGTGGATTAGCAGGCCGGGGAGATTGTGGAGTGGAGTGAACATTGTAAGGACAACTGCTTGAGTAGTAGGTGCTCTACACTCTCTGTAACATCTTTACCTGCCTTTCTGTCAGATTTTATGGATATGTTCTCTGAGAAGGGTTGTCAGGGGTTACCACCTCATCGTCCATATCATTGCCCGATTAATCTATTACCTGGGGCAAAACTACCTAAAACCCGGTTATACAATCTTTCCGGCCCGGAGAGGAAGGCTATGCAAAATTATATTTCGGAGAGTTTGGCTAAAGGACACATCAGACCCTCTTCTTCACCCGTGGCTGCAGGGTTCTTTTTCGTTAAAAAGAAAGATGGGGGCCTGCGTCCTTGCCTGGATTTCTGGGAATTAAACCGGATAACTATCCAAGATCCCTATCCTCTTCCTCTCATTCCCGACCTCTTTAATCAGGTTGCTGGTGCTAAATGGTTCTCCAAAATGGATCTCAGAGGAGCCTATAACCTGGTTCGCATCAAAGAGGGGGATGAGTGGAAAACGGCTTTTAATACTCCGGAAGTGCATTATGAAAATCTGGTCATGCCATTTGGTCTTACTAATGCGCCTGCGGTGTTCCAACATTTTGTCAACAATATTTTTAGTCACCTTATCGGGAGATTTGTTGTGATATATCTTGATGACATCCTGGTCTATTCCCCGGATCTGGATACACATAAGATCCATGTGAGACAAGTGCTGCAGATATTAAGGGCCAACAAATTGTTTGCTAAATTAGAGAAATGTGTGTTCGCCGTAAAAGAACTGCCATTTCTGGGGTATGTGTTGTCAGATTCAGGTTTCCGCATGGATCCAGAGAAAGTCCGGGCGATTATGGACTGGGATCTGCCTCAGAACCTGAAGGCATTGCAACGCTTCCTGTGGGTTGCCAATTTTTATAGAAAGTTTATAAACAACTATTCCTTGGTGGTCAAACCACTGACGGACATGACCCGAAAGGGATCAGATTTTTCCAAATGGTCACATGCAGCCAAAACTGCCTTTACATCTCTGAAGGAGAGATTCACCTCGGCCCCTATTCTCGTACAGCCAGATGTCTCACTTCCTTTTATTGTAGAGGTTGACGCATCAGAGGTGGGGGTGGGAGCGGTACTATCTCAGGGCCCTTCCCCTGGTGAATGGCATCCGTGTGCTTTCTTTTCGAAGAAATTGTCTACTGCAGAAAGGAACTATGATATTGGCAACAAGGAACTTTTGGCTATTAAGTTGGCCTTTGAGGAGTGGCGTCATTTTTTGGAGGGGGCGGTTCATCCCGTCACGGTGATTACTGATCACAAAAACTTATTATATCTGGAGTCTGCTAAACGTCTCACCCCTAGACAGGCTCGGTGGTCGTTATTTTTTACTAGGTTTAATTTTGTAATGACCTATCGCCCGGGGGCAAAAAATACTGAGGCGGATGCATTGTCCCGAAGTTTCCCTGGAGGGGGTTATGTTGATGTACCAGAGCCCATTTTGCAAAAGGGGGTGGTGTTCTCTGCATTACACTCAGGTTTGGAGGGGAGGGTGTTGGAAGCTCAGGGGGACACCCCGGCCTCCTGCCCCTCGGGTAAACTGTTTGTGCCAGAAAATTTACGCCTGGAGATACTAAAAGAACACCATAACTCCACACTGGCAGGACACCCAGGTAGTAGGGCAACCTCTGAGTTAGTGTCTCGTCGGTTCTGGTGGCCTAAGTGGCGCCAGGAGGTGTTGAATTTTGTGTCTGCATGTGCTACCTGTGCTCGTTCTAAGGTAGATCATACTCGTCCGGCAGGGCGTCTTTTACCTCTGGCCATCCCCAACAGGCCTTGGATCAATGGATTTCATTACGGATCTACCAGTATCAGCGGGGAAGACTGTTATTCTTGTAGTTGTTGACAGATTCAGTAAAATGGTGCACTTTATTGCTCTTGCCGCATTGCCTAATGCTAACACACTGGCTCAGGTTTTTATTGACCACATCGTGAAGCTTCACGGGGTCCCTTCCGATATTGTTTCGGATCGTGGTACCCAATTTGTTTCTAAATTTTGGAAAGCTTTTTGTTCTCGTTTAGGGGTTCATCTGTCGTTTTCTTCATCATTCCATCCACAGTCCAACGGTCAGACTGAACGTACCAATCAAAACCTAGAGACATATTTGAGATGCTTTGTTTCCGAAAATCAGGAGGAATGGTGATCTTATTTACCGTTAGCCGAGTTTGCCATTAATAATCGTCGTCAAGAATCTACCGATAAGTCACCATTTTTTGGTGCGTATGGTTTCCATCCTCAGTTTTATACGTTTAGTGAGGGGGGGCCGTCTGGGATTCCCGAGGAGGAACGATTTGCGTCTTCACTTTCTTCAGTGTGGCACAGTGTGCAAGAAAGTTTGAAGAGAATTGGTGGTAGATACAAACGTGTGGCTGATAGGAAGCGCTCTGAAGGTCCGGACCTTGGGGTGAATGACTTGGTGTGGTTGTCTACCAGAAATATCAAGTTGAAGATTCCCTCGTGGAAATTAGGTCCGAGATTTATTGGTCCTTATAGGGTAATTAAGATCATTAACCCGGTGGCTTTTCGTCTGGAGCTACCTCAGACTCTAAGGATCCATAATGTCTTCCACAGGTCTCTGCTTAACCTCCTGAACCATTGCCACTACCGCCTCCACCGGTGGTTGTTGATGGCAGTCTTGAGTTTCAGGTAGAAAAGATTTTGATTCACGATATGTTCGCCGCTCTCTTCAGTACCTGGTGCACTGGAAAGGTTATGGTTCCGAAGAGAGAATGTGGGTTCCAGCATCAGAGATAAAAGCGGACAGACTCATTCAGGCTTTTCATAGCTCCCATCCGGAGAGGCCTGGTCTTGAGGGTCCGGGGGCCCCTCGTAGAAAGGGAGGTACTGTCACGACTGTGACTGATCCAGACAGGTCTGGGAGGAGAAGGTCGCAGCGACTTGCTACTCGCGATAGCTTGTGAGTTTGCTCCGTGGTTCAGGGTATGTCATCCGGGTTTTGCCTTGTGAACCTTTTTGTCCTGACTGTGAGTTTGTAGGCATCCTTCTCAGGTGAGTCCTGTCTGCCACTCCCAGATACTATATTAGTTTCAGTTTCACTTGCAGTCATTGCCAGATATAGTCCTTACTTCCAGTGCTATTCTGACCTTTGAAGGAGATCGTTTGACGGTGTTGCTGTGGAGCTCTTGTCCGGCGTGGACTGTCGTGTTTGGGATCACCTTCTCTGCTCGTGACTGGATAAGTCTATCTCTGCTGTTGATTGTTTGTTTGTTGCTGTCTTCCCCTGTTGTTCTCCTAGACGTGAGTGATGGTGACTAGTGCTCCCATCGGCCTTTCCCCAGTCTAGTCTTGTTAGGGTGACTGAGGGTTTAGGCATCCTGCTCGCCGCACGGGTTCACACCACGTCTAGGGTATCAGGGCAGACAGGTGCCAGCTTAGGATTAGTCAGGGGTGGCCATTCTATTTCCCATCCGTAGATAAGGGTCCCCCTTCCCAGCCGGTCTGGTGCAGACACGACTGCTGCTGGGATAGCGGCCGTGACACCTGGATCTCACAGGCAGGAAGCTGTATGAGTAATACACACAGTATTACTCATACAGCCAATGCATTCCAATACAGAAGTATTGGAATGCATTGTAAAGGATTAGACCCCCAAAAGTTCAAGTCCCAAAGTGGGACAAAAAATTCAGTGAAAAAAAAAGGTGAAAAAATAAAGTTTTCCCCCCAAAAATTAAGTTTCAAGTAAAAATAAACAAAAACTTCATTTTCCCCAAATAAAGTAAAAAAGAAATTGGTAAAAAGTAGGGGGGATAAAAAAAGTATACATATTAGGTATCGCCGTGTCCGCATTGACCGGCTCTAAGATAATCGCCCAAAAACTGAAAAAACTATGGCTCTCAGACTATGGAGACACTAAAACATGATTTTTTTTTTGCTTCAAAATGATATTTTGTGTAAAACTTACATAAATAAAAAAAAGTATACATATTAGATATCTAGTATAAATAATGGAAGTGGGGCACACTCTAAAAGCATAGGGATCTTTATTCACATATAACACTATTAATAACAATACAATAAGGTATCAGCATATATAAACATATATAAAATAAAAGAGCAGCAGATAAATACTATTACCGACACTAAGATAGATAGTGGATTTAAAAAGCAACAATAAATACAGAGTGAAAATGTATTAAATCAGACAATTTAATAAAGTATAAATATGGATCCCAATAAATAAGCTGTTGGATTCAAATATTCAGTAATGTTCATACAAATATTCAATAATGATCATACGGATGATTCACTGGTCGTACTACTTCAGAGGAAGGGGTCATTCTTGTAAATCCCCGAAACGCGTCTGGTACTAATCCCCCCATCAAGAAGAGAGACCCTGCAAGACCGAGGAAGTCTGGAAAGATTGCCGTTAAAACCAGCGAATTGCCGAAGTGATTTAACGCTACTATACGACAGGTCCACACCACGTGTAGCAAACAAATCTCACTGGCGCCAATATTCGAATCTGGACATCAGCTCTTGAGACCGGAGTCAGGACAGACACGCCGAGTCGAGAGCCCATTATCCAGCATATCAAAACCCTCGGGTAAGACTTTGCATATCTCTTTCAAGTTATCTCTTTCAAGCGATCGCTTTTCATAGCAAGTACAGCGGGACGCCGCTGTGCGTATGAACAGCCTGACTATTGTTAAATATAAATCCTTAGGCTGCATACGCTTAGGACATTGACCCTCGTCATCAGTTGTGCTAAAAGACTGTTTGCAGGAGAGGATCATCTACATTACCGCAAAAACTTTGTATGGAACAATATACCAAGTACGACCAGTGAATCATCCGTATGATCATTATTGAATATTTGTATGATCATTACTGAATATTTGAATCCAACAGCTTATTTATTGGGATCCATATTTATACTTAATTAAATTGTCTGATTTAATACATTTTTACTCTGTATTTATTGTTGCTTTTTAAATCCACTATCTATCTTAGTGTCGGTAATAGTATTTATCTGCTGCTCTTTTATTTTATATATGTTTATATATGCTGATACCTTATTGTATTGTTATTAATAGTGTTATATGTGAATAAAGATCCCTATGCTTTTAGAGTGTGCCCCACTTCCATTATTTATACTATTTATCTCTTTCAGACTGGGTGTTGTCTGTTAGTGGGTGCACCTCTGTTTGGATCTCCACCTTATTTTAGTGCGACATTATCTATTTATTACATATTAGATATCACCGCGTCCGTATCAACCGGCTCTATAAAAATATCACATGACCTAACCCCTCAGATGAACACCGTAAAAAAATTTAAATAAAAACTGTGCTAAATAAAGAATTTTCTTGTCACCTTACATCACAAAAAGTGTAATAGCAAGCAATCAAAAAGTCACACGCACCCCAAAATAGTGCCAATAAAGCCGTCATTTCATTCCGCAAAAATGTTACCCTACCCAAGGTAATCGCCGAAAAACTGAAAAAAATTATGGCTCTCAGACTATGGAAACACTAAAACATGATTTTTTTTGCTTCAAAAATGAAATCATTGTGTAAAACTTACATAAATAAAAAAAAGTATACATATTAGGTATCGCCGCATCTGTGACAACCTGGTCTATAAAAATACCACATGATCTAACCTGTCAGATGAATGTTGTAAATAACAAAAAATAAAAACGGTGCCAAAACAGCTATTTCTTGTTATCTTGCCTCACAAAAAGTGTCATATAGAGCAATGAAATATCATATGTACCCTAAACTAGTACCAACAAAACTTCCACCCTATCCCGTAGTTTCTAAAACATGATTTTGAATGTGATTGCTTAATTCTGAGCACAGCTACATCCCCAGTTATAAGAGGGTGTGCACATTTATTCAACCACATTATTTATTTATTTTTTTGTTTTCTTCCCTCCACCTAAAGGATTTCAGTTTGTTTTTCAATTGAGTGGTACAGTTTATAGGTCACATTAAAGGTGGAAAAAGTTCTGAAATGATTTATCTTGGTCTCATTTTTTTACAGCACAGAAACCTGACATCTTAGGCTACTTTCACACCTGCGTTCGGGTGTCCGCTCGTGAGCTCCGTTTGAAGGGGCTCACAAGCGGCCCCGAACGCAGCCGTCCAGCCCTAATGCATTCTCAGTGGAGGCGGATCCGCTGAGAATGCATCAGTCTGCCAGCGTTCAGCCTCCGCTCCGCTCAGCGAGCGGACACCTGAATGCTGCTTGCAGCGATCGGGTGTCCGCCTGGCCGTGCGGAGGCAAGCGGATCCATCCAGACTTACAATGTAAGTCAATGGGGACGGATCCGTTTGAAGATGACACTATATGGCTCAATCTTCAAACGGATCCGCCCCCATTGACTTTCAATGTAAAGTCTGGACGGATCCGTTCAGGCTACTTTCACACTTAGAAATTTTTCTAAGTTATAATGCAGACGGATCCGTTCTGAACGGATGCAAACGTCTGCATTATAGGAGCGGATCCGTCTGATGAAACATCAGACGGACCCGCTCCGAACGCTAGTGTGAAAGTAGCCTTAACAGGGGTGTGTAGACTTTTTATATCCATTGTATATGTGTATTCTTGACATACTTTTTCCTGAGGGGTAGACCGCACCTTACATTTGATGTGTTATGTCTCTTTTATTCTAATAAATGTGTATTTAATAAAGTATGTTTGTAATTTGAAGCCTGTCTAGTCTCAGTTTTTTTTGTAGGTTCACAAATAATAAAAGTAAAGTCAATAGTGCCATACTCATTAAAGAAAATGAAAAATGCTAATGCTAAGTCATAAATGTGAGATTCTTGGCAAATACATTTTGTACAAAATTATATGTGCATGTCCGCCAGTGTCAAGGTGATCTCTTTAGGACAGGAACCTAACACTAAATGATAGCTCCACCATAGTGTCATGGTCCCTCCCATGACAGAGGTGAGAAGATCTGAGAGACTGACGGCACGTGAGGGTATCTGACAGTCTCTTTGTTTTCATCTTGCAGTGTTGTTGTTTGGTAATGACCACACCTCTTGTCAGGTGCAGCTTGTGGTCATTACTGAGGCTCTATTTAGTTCTGACTCACACTGCTTACCATGTGGTTCATATTTCCTGTTGGAGTTAGTTGAGCTGGTGTGTTATTCCTTTGGATCTCCTGCTTCTCCATTCTTCTTTAAGCTAAATGCATTTTGTTTTGCATTTTGTTGTTCGCTTGTGTGTGTTGTTGTCTGGGCCTCATCTGGGGAGGAACCAGAAGTCTCATTCCCTGCCACCACTCCTAGGGCATTCCAGGGTCTCCAGGGCTAAGGTTCTGGTGTATGAGTATTTCCACCTTCAGTGTCTACTCATACTGGCAGGAGTCAGGGAGAGGTCTAGGGATTCCTAGGAGGTCACCATCCCTCTCCCTTAGCTTTGAGGCCTAGACTCTGGTCTATTCCTTCTGTGTGTTATCTGGTGTTATCCCCTCCCCATTACCCGTGACACATAGTCACCCCCATTAAATTCAGGTTCCAAATACATGCTGAGCGCACACCATTTTATATCTCTCGTGATGTGACAATGGCCTCCATTAAATTCAGGGAATGCAAGTTCCTCATGCGTGCTCAGCCCACACTGTATTATACCTCTTTTGGTGCTACACTGGCCTCCATTATGTTCATAAAATGCAGGTACATCATGTATGCTGAGCCCATTCTGTATTCCACCTCTCCTGGTGCCAAATGGCCTCCAATAAATTCAGGGAGAGCAGGCTAAAGCTTTATACTTGCATTAATTAAAATCTGCTTATGGGACAGACACTTCTCACCTGCCAACCACAAAAGGCCTTTCACAAGGCCTGAGCCTCCACCAGTTGGGCGCAAGTACCACCAAGGCATGTGACCTCTTTCCCCCGAGATGGCTCCAATGCATCCCTTTTTATCAGGGCCCCTTCTCTCGTCTTGCATTACACAAAAGGTGTTGGCATATTTCCATGCTCTGCTTTCTCCATAGAGAAGTGCTGGGTCTCCATTTTTTCTGCAAGATCACATCTAGTGGCTGGATCTCACTACTAGAGTCCATTAAATATGATATAACAAATGAGCCTGACACCTCTTCCTAGCCGCGGGAGCGCCAATAATAATAATAAAATGTATTTATATAGCGCCACAATATTCCGCAGTGCTTTACAAGTTCATAGGGTTCATATACAAAACAAAAATAACTGGATAATATGCAACTGAAACACTAGGAGTCAGGGCCCTGCTCGCCAATCTTTACTTCAGGGGTATGACACTCTTTTGAGGTAGGTGTCTTCCTCCACCACATTGCAGAACCCTCCGAACCCACCAAAGAATACTGAGAGATGTCATTCTTGAAGTGTGCAGAAGTGTGTTAGCCAAGATCAATGCAATAAAGATAATTCTTTGAAGGTACCAATTCTCCTGGCAGTATCACGCCCGTGTGTGGGAGGGAGACACCACACCGGACAAAGAAGGAGAGGGAACAAGGCACAAAGGCCCTAAAGCAAGGGAAGAAAGAAGGACACCTCCTAGTCAAATCCCTAGTCACAGTCCTGACTGGCTATAAGACCCTGGTGATAGTGACAGGACTGAGACTACCTGTTCCTCCAGAAAGGAAGGATGACCAGGAGTCTCCCTCAGGCCTCACAACAAAGGGCAGGGACAAAACAACACACAGATAAACCAAAACAAAATGCAAATTGTGGGAGAAGCCACTATAAATAAGGAAAGTTAAATGACCACAATAGCAACACCTGGAGGTTAGAGGTGTGGCCGTATCAGAAACAACACAGATGTCTATTGAACCACAAGGAAACCTGTCAGATCAAAGCACGTGTTGCTAGTTTCACAGATCTTCTGTCACCCACTGTCTCAGGGATGTCCGTATGTCTCAGTACGTCCATGACAGGCAGATGTCCAGTCAATGCACCCTACTGAAGAGGAAAAAAACTCCAAAACAATTCTATCTACAGATTGGGGTCTCTGGTTTGGATGCTGTCCTGTCATCTACCAAGCCTCTATAATAGGTCACACATTGATTTACAGGATAGCATCCTACAGATTGCCCTAGAAAGACAGTTTTCTTTTCATCTGGAAGAGAACTATTTTGTAAACTTTTCCTATACACTGACTTCCCCTAATAATATATGTGTAGTATATGGATTGTACTGAAAATAGAAATGCATGTGACCAATTGTCACATGCCGGCGGCCCAAGGCAGACCTCCAGGACGTCATGCAAACAGAACACAGGCAAAACCGACCAAGGACCCACAGAGAGTCACAAGTGTATTACAAGTGTATTAAAAGCACATGACAGTAAGCAGGTTAGGCAATAGTGGTAGCAGTACCACAGAACCAAGTGCACTGGCAGACCAGAGACAAAACCCAGAGAGCGGAGAGCCAGTGAGCCCCGTTCTTCACAGAGCCCCTGGTGGTGGGGATGAACTAGGCTGAGGGCTCACTGGTCACACATCCAGGAAGGTCCCAGTACACTTGGCCCCTACCTGCAGAGAACCAGCGGAAAGACAACAAAACTGGAACCCAAGCAAACACAGGACATCGAACAAACAACAGGACGAACCAGCACAGAAGCAGATGCCTGGACCCCAAGCGGAATGGATGCATGGCAGTTTTTGGTAGAGCTGCACACAGACTAGAGATTCTCCCTCCGGAGAACCCAGGGGCCCTCTCACGAAGGCAGGACAAACACGGGATAGGAACAGAAGCAGAAAGGAACTACAGGCACACAAAAACAGACATCGATCAGAACCAGTAGGCACTGCCAGGCAGGACATAGGACAGGATCAGAAGCAGGCTATCAGACACAGTTAAAGCACTGCTAGGCTAGACATGGGACAGACAAGGATCCAGACAGAGAACAGGTACAGACGAACAGGCAAGGGCATAACAACAACATCACAGAACAGGTACAGGAGATCAGACAAGGAAATAACAACAATGCTTTACCAGGTGACACCTCAAACAAGGGCAGATGGTTAAAAAAAAAACTGGGTCAGCGGCAAGAGGCTACACTCAGTAAGGCACAGGGCAGAAGATAGACTGACCCCAAACCCCACCGCTCACAGGCAGATATAGCTGCATAATAAGGGCACCTGATAAGCCACACCTAGGAACGGACCAGGGGAAGTTAACCCCATCAGAACCAAACAGGGAGGGGAGTCTGAATGAACAGGAAAGGGAACACACAGGCTGCAGTACTGGATGTTGCCCCTGGCAACCAGCATGCACGGAGTCCACCGCAGCCAGTACGCCAGAGCACAAACAACCCGTGATACAACAGAAATGCATCCATACTAAGGCCATGTTCACACACAATGCTGCAGCCAGCACGCATCGCAGAACCAGCATGCATGGGGATACCCACAGCCAGTACACAAAGCGCATGCAGCCAGCTTGCATGGCACCAGAGAGATGAGTCACAGAGATACAGACATGGGAATCTTCAAACACAGGCCACAGTTCACACACTACACTGCAGCCAGCATGCAGTCCCAAGCAACCAGCATACACAGGTGTCAGCCTGCAACCAGTATACAAGGAAGCCTGCAGCCAGCCTGCATGGCAACAGTGATAAGAACTGCACAGAGAAGCAGACACGGGGAGTACACACATTCACAGGCAGCAGTTCCACAAAACACCGCAGCCAGCACGCAGCCCCAAGCAACCAGAAATACACAGGAGACAGCCTGCAGCCAGTATACAAGAGGGCAGGCAGCCAGCCTACAAGGCCATAACTGTCACAGTGAACCGCACCGTGACACCAATTCTATACCTGTTGTCTAAAAAATAATGCCTTTAGCATGCATTAACATTTACTGCAACAAAGGAAATAAACATTCAGCAAAGATATCCTGGAGAAGATGCCCGATTTACTAGATTTACATTAGCTCATAGCTTTCCAGGAAACTGTTTATACAGTCAGGTCCATAAATATTGGGACATCGACACAATTCTAAAATATTTTGCTCTATACAGGGAGTGCAGAATTATTAGGCAAATGAGTATTTTGACCACATCATCCTCTTTATGCATGTTGTCTTACTCCAAGCTGTATAGGCTCGAAAGCCTACGACCAATTAAGCATATTAGGTGATGTGCATCTCTGTAATGAGAAGGGGTGTGGTCTAATGACATCAACACCCTATATTAGGTGTGCATAATTATTAGGCAACTTCCTTTCCTTTGGCAAAATGGGTCAAAAGAAGGACTTGACAGGCTCAGAAAAGTAAAAAATAGTGAGATATCTTGCAGAGGGATGCAGCACTCTTAAAATTGCAAAGCTTCTGAAGCGTGATCATCGAACAATCAAGCGTTTCATTCAAAATAGTCAACAGGGTCGCAAGAAGCGTGTGGAAAAACCAAGGCGCAAAATAACTGCCCATGAACTGAGAAAAGTCAAGCGTGCAGCTGCCAAGATGCCACTTGCCACCAGTTTGGCCATATTTCAGAGCTGCAACATCACTGGAGTGCCCAAAAGCACAAGGTGTGCAATACTCAGAGACATGGCCAAGGTAAGAAAGGCTGAAAGACGACCACCACTGAACAAGACACACAAGCTGAAACGTCAAGACTGGGCCAAGAAATATCTCAAGACTGATTTTTCTAAGGTTTTATGGACTGATGAAATGAGAGTGAGTCTTGATGGGCCAGATGGATGGGCCCGTGGCTGGATTGGTAAAGGGCAGAGAGCTCCAGTCCGACTCAGACGCCAGCAAGGTGGAGGTGGAGTACTGGTTTGGGCTGGTATCATCAAAGATGAGCTTGTGGGGCCTTTTCGGGTTGAGGATGGAGTCAAGCTCAACTCCCAGTCCTACTGCCAGTTTCTGGAAGACACCTTCTTCAAGCAGTGGTACAGGAAGAAGTCTGCATCCTTCAAGAAAAACATGATTTTCATGCAGGACAATGCTCCATCACACGCGTCCAAGTACTCCACAGCATGGCTGGCAAGAAAGGGTATAAAAGAAGAAAATCTAATGACATGGCCTCCTTGTTCACCTGATCTGAACCCCATTGAGAACCTGTGGTCCATCATCAAATGTGGGATTTGCAAGGAGGGAAAACAGTACACCTCTCTGAACAGTGTCTGGGAGGCTGTGGTTGCCGCTGCACGCAATGTTGATGGTGAACAGATCAAAACACTGACAGAATCCATGGATGGTAGGCTTTTGAGTGTCCTTGCAAAGAAAGGTGGCTATATTGGTCACTGATTTGTTTTTGTTTTGTTTTTGAATGTCAGAAATGTATGAGATGTTATATTGGTTTCACTGGTAAAAATAAATAATTGAAATGGGTATATATTTGTTTTTTGTTAAGTTGCCTAATAATTATGCACAGTAATAGTCACCTGCACACACAGATATCCCCCTAAAATAGCTAAAACTAAAAACAAACTAAAAACTACTTCTAAAAATATTCAGCTTTGATATTAATGAGTTTATTGGGTTCATTGAGAACATGGTTGTTGTTCAATAATAAAATTAATCCTCAAAAATACAACTTGCCTAATAATTCTGCACTCCCTGTACACCACCACAATGGATTTGAAATGAAATGAACAAGAAGTGCTTTAACTGCAGACTGTCAGCTTTAATTTGAGGGTATTTACATCCAAATCAGGTGAACGGTGTAGGAATTACAACAGTTTGCATATGTACCTCCCACTTGTTAAGGAACCAAAAGTAATGGGACAGAATAATAATCATAAATCAAACTTTCACTTTTTAATACTTGGTTGCTAATCCTTTGCAGTCAATTAGAGCCTGAAGTCTGGAACGCATAGACATCACCAGACGCTGGGTTTCATCCCTGGTGATGCTCTGCCAGGCCTCTACTGCAACTGTCTTCAGTTCCTGCTTGTTCTTAGGGTATTTTCCCTTCAGTTTTGTCTTCACCGTCCAATGAGTTCTGAAGCATTTGGCTGAATATGAACAGATAATATTGCCCGAAACACTTCAGAATTCATCCTGCTGCTTTTGTCAGCAGTCACATCATCAATAAATACAAGAGAACCAGTTCCATTGGCAGCCATACATGCCCACGCCATGACACTACCACCACCATGCTTCACTGATGAGGTGGTATGCTTAGGATCATGAGGGGTGGGTGCCTTTCCTTCTCCATACTCTTCTCTTCCCATCACTCTGGTATAAGTTGATCTTGGTCTCATCTGTCCATAGGATGTTGTTCCAGAACTATGAAGGCTTTTTTAGATGTCGTTTGGCGAACTCTATTCTGGCCTTCCTGTTTTTGAGGCTCACCAATGGTTTAAATCTTGTGGTGAACCCTCTGTATTCACTCTGGTGAAGTCTTCTCTTGATTGTTGACTTTGACACACATACACCTACCTCCTGGAGAGTGTTCTTGATCTGGCCAACTGTTCTGAAGGGTGTTTTCTTCACCCGGGAAAGAATTCTTCGGTCATCCACCACAGTTGTTTTCCGTGGTCTTCCAGTTCTTTTGGTGTTGCTGAGCTCACCAGTGCATTCCTTCTCTTTAAGAATGTTCCAAACAGTTGTTTTGGCCATGCCTAATGTTTTTGCTATCTCTCTGATGGGTTTGTTTTGTTTTTTTCAGCTTAATGATGGCTTGCTTCACTGATAGTGACAGCTCTTTGGATCTCATCTTGAGAGTTGACAGCAACAGATTCCAAATGCAAATAGCACACTTGAAATGAACTCTGGACCTTTTATCTGCTCATTGTAATTGTGATAATTAGGGAATAACACACACCTGGCCATGGAACAGCTGAGAAGCCGATTGTCCTATTACTTTTGGTCCCTTAACAAGTGGGAGGCACATATGCAAACTGTTGTAATTCCTACACCGTTCACCTGATTTGGATGTAAATACCCTCAAATTAAAGCTGACAGTCTGCAGTTAAAGCACATCTTGTTCGTTTCATTTCAAATCTATGGTGGTGGTGTATAGATCAAAAATTTTACAATTATGTTGCTGTCCCAATATTTATGGACCTGACTGTATGTTATACAGTAGATGTAGTGGCTGTAAAGTCCCTATTTGACTGCCCCGATTTTCATGCCATTTATTGAGGACAAGGGTTTACAATCAGGATGAAAGATGCCCAATTATTAGCAGATGCGCTGCCATTAAAGGGGTTGTCTGAGTTTTTTTTTTTGTTCATTGTATATTTCTAATTATTCAAATGTAAGCAGTGTAGAACTGGAGTGCCTAGGGCCCACCATTGGAAATTATTCTAGGGGCCCACTCTACAACTACCAAAAAGAAATGGGCTCATGCACATGAATAATTGCAGTTTAGCACACAATACAGTGTGCAAAACAGAATGGTATTGTGCACTGCTCCATATCATATTGTTTCTCATTAAGCAGCTCATTGTAGTTGATAACCTAATCTCTTAAGGTCCCTTTAGGCCTCTTTCACACGGTCGTCGCGTGTGAGTGCCGGATAGGATGCGGGTGCGTCGCTGGAAAATGCGCGATTTTTATGCGTTTTAATGCATGGTTAGAAGGGGATGGAGGGGTTAAAAAAATAAAAATAAATTTAAACCCACCTCATCCACTTGTTCGCGCAGCCTGACTTGTCTTCTTTCTTCTTCTTTGAGGACCTGGGAGAAAAGGAACTTTGGTGACGTCACTGCGCTCATCACATGGTCCATCACATGGTCCATCACCATGGTGATGGACCATGTGATGAGCGCAGTGACGTCACCAAAGTTCCATTTCTCCCAGTTATCACAGCTATCCTGTAAATCAATGTGTGACCTATTATAGAGGCTTGGTAGATGACAGGACAGCATCCAAACCAGAGACCCCAATCTTATTTTCTAAAGAATTTGTCTTGCACTGCTGAACATTTGAACACCTGAGAAAATCTGTGTTAATATTTGGTACAGAAGCCTTTGTTTGCAATTACAGAGGTCAAACGTTTCCTGTAGTTCTTGACCAGATTTGCACACACTGCAACAGGGATTTTGGCCCACTCCTCCACACAGATCTCCTCTAGATCTGTCAGGTTTCGGGGCTGTCGCTGAGCAACACAGAGTTTCAGCTCCCTCCAAAGATGTTCTATTGGATTTAGGTCTGGAGACTGGCTAGGCCACTCCAGAGCCTTGATATGCTTCTTACGGAGCCACTCCTTGTTTATCCTGGCTGCGTGCTTCGGGTCGTTGTCATGTTGGAAGACCCAGCCACGACCCATCTTCAATGCTCTGACTGAGGGAAGGAGGTTGTTGCTCAAAATTTCACAATAAATGGCCCCATTCATCCTCTCCTTAATACAGTGCAGTTGTCCTGTCCCCTTCGCAGAAAACCACCCCCAAAGCATTATGTTACCACCCCCATGCTTCAAAGTAGGGATGGTGTTCTTGGGATGCAACTCATCCTTTTTCCTCCAAACACGACGAGTGAAGTTTAGACCAAAAAGTTCTACTTTGGTCTCATCTGACCACATGACTTTCTCCCATGCCTCCTCTGGATCATCCAGATGGTCATTGGCAAACTTCAGACGGGCCTGGACATGTGATGACTTGAGCAGGGGAACCTTCCATGCAATGCACTATTTGAAACCTTGATGTCGTAATGTTCTACCGACAGTGACCTTTGAAACTGTGGTCCCAGCTCTTTTCATGTTTTTGACCAGCTCCTCCCTTGTAGTTCTGGGCTGATTCCTCACCTTTCTTATAATCATTGATACCCCACAATTGCTCCAACAGTTGATCTATTTTCACCAAGCTGCTTGGCAATTGCCCCGTAGCCCTTTCCAGCCTTGTGGAGGTCCACAATTTTGTCTCTGGTATCTTTTGACAGCTCTTTGGTCTTGCCCATGGTAGTAGTTGGCGTCTGACTGACTGTGGGGTGGACAGGGGTCTTTAAAGAGCTCAGACAGGTGCTACTAAGTTAGATTAATAAGTGGAGTAGAGGTAGACTTTTTAAATGCACAGTAACAGGTCTTTGAGAGCCAGAATTCTTGCTGTTTCTCAGGTGTTCAAATACTTATGTTCAGCAGTACAAGACAAATAAATCAGTTTTTTTCCACAGATTCCTATCCTTGTCCGCGAATGTGAAAAAAGTAGGACATGCACCACAAACGGATGAACTATCAGCATTTTTTTGCTGACCCATTGAAATGAATGGGTTCCCATCCTATCCGCAAAAAATGGAACGAAGGCCGAGAAAAACAACTGTCGTGTGCATGAGGCCTAAGGATGATGCACAGTCTTGGGCTTTTTCTCTGCCGACCGGGATCACCGTCCCTCCAGTCGGTAGATGAATGTTTTAGAGCCTTGGGTCTTATTTATGATGACCCGGATCGGATCTCTCAGGCTGAGACCAAGTTACGTGGTTTACGGCAGGAAGAACACTCCGCGGAGATCTATTGCTCTGAATTTAGAAGATGGGCTATGGATACAAAGTGGAATGATCCTGCTCTCTGTAGCCAGTTCTGTCAGGGTCTATCTGAGAGGCTGCAGGAGGCGTTGGCTTTTCATGAAAAACCTGAGTCATTGGAAACAGCCATGTCCCTTGCTGTACGTGGATAGATTTCTGAGGGGGAGATCTAAGGGTCCTCATCCTCAGGACATACTGTCAAATAAGGTGGCGGCTTTCTTTGACACTTATGGTAAAGAGACACCTGTGGTTACGCCTTGTGAGGAGCCTATGCAGTTGGGGGGAGCTACTCCTGGGACTGCGGGTAAGAGCTCTGGTCATATGAAGGGAGTCTGTTTTTGTTGTGGAAAGAAGGGACATTTCGTAAATATTTGCTTGTACATTCAGCGTCAAGGTGTAAAAAAAAAAAAAAACGCTTAATCCTTAAATTACTATTAGTCATTTACTGGTAGTACCCAATTTCTCCTGCCTGCAGAAGTGGCGCTAGAGTCCAAAACTGTGGAAATCGAGGTATTTATCAACAGTGGGGCTGGGGTTAACCTGATTGTTGGACAGTTTGTTCATATTCATGGGTTGACTACTAGTGCACTAAAGAGAAGCATTTCTGTCTTTGCAATTGATTCTGCACCTCTTACCCAAAAATGCCTGTCGCAGGTGGTAAATGACATCCATTTAAGAGTGGGTGATTTTCATCAGGAACCTGTCTCGTGTTAGGTGTTGGAGGGTCTGCCTGCTCCGATGGTTGCTGTACTGTCATCTACCATGGTTAAGCAAACATAACCCTATCATTGACTGGCAAGCGAGACACATTCTCGATTGAAGTGATTTTTGCATGGACAACTGTCTTAATGCGTCTTTCTCTGTGGGGTCACCACTAAAACTGAACCCTCGTTCATTTCCGAATTTTCTGATGTGTTTTCCAAGAGTGGTAACCAAGAGTTACCCCCGCATCGGCAGTATTATTGTCCTGTCAATCTTATTCCTGGAGCTAAACTGCCCAAATCTTGGTTGTATAATCTTCCTGAGCCCGAAAGAAAGGCTATGCGAGAGTATATCACCGAGAGCTTGGCGAAGGGTCATATCAGACTATCCAAATCCCCAGTGGCTGCTGGGTTGTTCTTTGTAAAAAAATAAAATAAGATGGTACCCTTAGACCATGTCTGGACTTCCGTGAGCTCAATCACATTTCCGTCCGTGATCCTTACCCCCTTCCTTTGATTCCGGATTTGTTTAGTCAGATTGTCGGTGCCAAGGTGTTCTCTAAATTGGATCTGCGGAGGGCATATAATCTGGTAAGGATCAGGGAGGGGGATGAGTGGAAGACGGCATTTAATACCCCCCTGAGGGTCATTTTGAAAACCTGGTCATGCCCTTTGGGTTAAACAACACTCCAGGTTTTCGTATCGATCCCGAGAAAGTCAGTGCGGTGTTGGACTGGGATCGACCCGAAAATCTGAAAGCGTTTTTTGGGATTCACCAACTACTACCGTAAATTAATCTTGAACTATTCAACTGTGGTTAAACCTTTAACAGACATGACTAGGAAGGGGGTCGATTTCTCTGTTTGGTCTGAGGTGGCATTAGATGCCTTTTCTGCTATGAAGGAATGTTTTGCTTCAGCCCCTATCCTGGTGCAACCGGACATGTCTCAGCCATAGAGGTTGACGCATCCGAGGTAGCGGTGGGAGCAGTTTTGTCGCAAGGTCCTTCACCTAGTAAATGGCATGTGCTTTTTTCTCTAAAAAAACTTTCGACTGCTGAAAGAAATGATGACGTGGGTAATAGGGAATTGCTGGCCATTAAGTTGGCTTTTGAAGAATGGCGCAAAAAATCTGGCTTACCTTGAGTCGGCTAAACTACTGAATCCAAGGCAGGCCAGATGGTCGCTGTTTTTCACCAGATTTAACTTCATTGTCACCTACCGCCCTGGGGTCAAGAACGTCAAGACGGATGCTTTGTCGTGCAGCTTTCCTGGGGGGTGGGTGATTCTAAAGATCCTAGTCCTATTTTGGCTGAAGGGGTAGTCATATCTGCCCTATATCCTGATCTTGAGGCTAAGGTGTTGGAGGCCCAAGAGGATGCTCCGGACTCTTGTCCTCCAGGGAAAGTGTTTGTTTCTTCAGACTTACGTCATAAGGTATTTGAGGAACATAACTGTACTGTCTTGGCTGGACACCCTGGGAGTAGATCCACTGTCAATCTCATCTCGCGCAGATTTTGGTGGAAGGGGCTGCGTAAGTGTGTTGAGGACTATGTGTCAGCCTGTAGTACCAGTGCTCGTTCTAAGGTGACACATACTTGGCCTTCTGGATCTCTTCTTCCCTGATCCAGGTGGTAGACCCCTCCATGATTTCTAAGTGGGAGAACTTGCAAAATAACAGGGTGTTCAAATACTTCTGTTCCTTACTGTATAACATACACAGGTCTACCACATCCCCATTACACAGATAGTTTACTATATACACATTGCACACCCAGTCTGCTACATGTCCATTACACAAATAGAACTACTGTGTGCACCTTACACACAGAAAACTGTAAAATAGACTGGTTACACTAACATAGCCCTGCTTTATACACACCTTCCATACATGAAGTACCTGCATTCTCCACAGCACAGCCTTTGTTCCCCTAACTCCTCCCACACACATGGCTGATCACATGACTGTGACATCACCACAGGTCCTGTACCCACAATATAGTGTTTCCAAAGAAAGGCAATTGTCAAGGCTCACCTGGTCCCAAGTTGCAGTGGAGGCACGGACATGCGCCAGGAACTAAGCAATAGTGGAAACATAAATGAGGAAAGGAATCCAGCTTCCAATATAGTGTTTAGTCCAGTCTCTGGAGCTGCTCCTGGTGAGAGAGATGTCCATGAGGGGTAGGGCTTCTCTGGAGAGGGGCGGGCTTCAACTAGGCAATGGCTGCACAACATTTCACATACAAACAATAGAGCTAATGATTCTAAATTAAAGTGGTATTATACCTACTATAAATGGAAAAATAGAAGCTCTTTTTGATCTAACGTGTTTCGGGCCCATCTACCAGGCGTCAAGGTGGCTTCCGTAGATGGGTACCTAACACTAATATACCGCCTCTCTTGGACTTACCTAAGCCTAAACTGCCCTGAAAATTGTAAGTCCAAGAGAGGCGGTATATTAGTGTTAGGTATCCATCTGCGGAAGCCACCTTGACGTCTGGTAGATGGGCCCGACACACATTTGATCAAAAATGTGTGCAAAGAGCTACTATTTTTCTATTTATAGTAGGTATAATACCACTTTAATTTAGAATGATCCCCATTTCTCAGCTCTATTGTTTGTATATGAAATGTTGTGCAGCCATTTTTGTTATCAACCATGTTTGCTTGATGGATATGCACCTGTGACTATGAATATGAATGTGCTAGTCTAAATTTTCTTGTAGTATATATTGAGGGTAGCGCCTCTTTTAGACTGAGCAACGCCCATCTGCCTGGGGCTTCTGAGCAGAGTATTAGGCCTCTTTCACACGGGTGTTGCGGGAAAAGGTCCGGGTGCGTTGTGGGAACATGCGCGATTTTTCCACGCGAGTGCAAAACATTGTAATGCGTTTTGCACGCGCGTGAGAAAAATCGGCATGTTTGGTACCCAAACCCGAACTTCTTCACAGAAGTTCGGGCTTGGGATCGGTGTTCTGTAGATTGTATTTTTTTTCCTTATAACATGGTTATAAGGGAAAATAATAGCATTCTGAATACAGAATGCATAGTAAAATAGCGCTGGAGGGGTTAAAAAAATAATTATAATAATTTAACTCACCTTAATCCACTTGCTCGCGCAGCCCGGCATCTCTTCTGTCTTCATCTTAGCTGTGTGCAGGAAAAGGACCTGTGGTGACGTCACTCCGGTCATCACATGGTCCGTCACATGATCTTTTACCATGGTGATGGATCATGTGATGACCGGAGTGACAGGTTCTTTTCCTGCACACAGCTAAGATGAAGACAGAAGAGATGCCAGGCTGCGCGAGCAAGTGGATTAAGGTGAGTTAAAAAAAATTTATTTATTTTTTAACCCCTCCAGCGCTATTCATGTACTAAATGAACAATGATTGACAATACTAGTATGTCATTGTTTATCAACATTTACTTTAATAAAACAGACAATAAAAAAAAAATTAAAAAAAGTCTAGAAATGACATTCAGTATGTTCACCTCAGGCTACCCTCAAATCAGAAGCTCACTAGCATTTACTTGTAGTTACCATTTCATATATTATTAGCAGAGATGAGCGAATTTCATATTTTGAAATTCGTTCACGCTTCGTTTTCTCTTAAAAGGTGAATGGCTTTATGGAGTCCTCTCCTGCATAACGGAAATGGGACGGATCCGTTTTGCAGACCATATACTTCTATTATGACGGAATGAATAATGGAATGCCTCTAAAGGAAATCCGTTATGCATTCCGTAATAGAATTGCGTTGTGATCTGTGGTAACGGAATCCATAACGCAATTCTGCTTTAACCAGTAAACGAAGCGTGAATGAATTCGCTGAAATTCGCTCATCTCTAATTATTAGCTGTTTTCTCATGTGCCAATTAGTTACTAGAATTTGTCATTATTTAGAAGGTTTTATGAGCTGGATCACATAAGGCTAGTTTCACACTAGCGTTAAAATCATCCCACCAGAGAAACAGCCTGCTGGAGCTCATTGTATCCAGCATAGCCAGATGCTGCCTTTCCCTACAGGAGCTCATTGACTATAAAGAGACCCGTTAGGGATCCAGCCTGTTTCCGGCATTAGTGTCGATATTCGGCAGGACAAAAAACGGCATTAGTGCTGGGATTCAGCCAGACAAAAACCGGCGCTTGCGCCGATTTTTGACCAGCTGAATCCTGGAACTGGAAACAGGCCGGATCCCCGTTGAGTTCCATTTTAGTCAATGGGCTCAGGCAGGGATAGACAGTATGCCGGATATGAGGAACTCCAGCAGGCTGTTTCACTGCCGGATGATTTTAACGCTAGTGTGAAACTAGCCTAATACCATTTTCAAGCTCAGGGTACATTCACAGTTCAAACCCAGCAGGCTCTTAAGGTAGCCTGCTCTCGCATAAATGCATGCGGCGGTATTTGTCCGTCCAAAACCTGACATTTATGCTGGTAAGCAGCTCGATCAACGCCAGATCACATTATAGTCAATGGGCATCCAGCAGTAAATGGAAAAACCCAGCAATGCCGGATCTGGCAACCCTAACTGTGATCATACACTAATATTTAGATCTATGCAAGCTTTTTACAATTAATGATCGAAAATCTGACAGAACTCACACACACTGATTCAAACTGATCACAAATGAGTTCAAAAAAAGATGGATCCGTTTTTATTTTTCGGATCTTCTGACGGATCACAAGAAAGGAAAGCTACATGCAGATGTGAATGGGCCCTCAGACAGACAGCCAGATGTACTTTTGCTGCAGATTGATGGCAATTCATACATTTCTAGAAGGAATAATAGAGGAATGGCCCAATACAGATTTACGTGAATAGAAGCTCTAGAATTATCACATGAAGAATGCAAGTAATTACTAAATTGCTCATTTTATTATGAAGAAGGAGATAAAGTTATAAAACAGCATCATAAAATAGCCCAACAGGCATCCGGGTGGTGCTGAAGTGGTTAATAGTCACAGTTTGCTGACTGTTAACATGCCCATCCTGTCATGACTCACATGTTGCTAAGCACATGAAGTCAGCACTCCAGTGGGACATCAAAGTAAAATGGGTATGCTAACAGCCAAAACTCTGTGACTATTCAACAGTCCAGCACTGCCTAGATGACTACTGATGGGGGGTTTATACACAGTGGACACAATTTACCTTTCCCTCTCGTAGTAAACTGAATGATTTAAAAATAGCCATATGTAGATCTTCTTTAACAAGCACTATAACATGATGGTGCAAGTTTAATCACCAAAACATATACACTTTGACAATTATTTGTGTGGAAGGTATATATATATATATATATATATATATATATATATATATATATATATATATACATACACACTGCTCCAAAAAATAAAGTGAACACAAAAATAACACATCCTAGATCTGAATTAATTAAATATTCTTCTGAAATACTTTGTTCTTTACATAGTTGAATGTGCTGACAACAAAATCACACAAAAATAAAAAAAATGGAAATCAAATTTTTCAACCCATGGAGGTCTGGATTTGGAGTCACACTCAAAATTAAAGTGGAAAAACACACTACAGGCTGATCCAACTTTGATGTAATGTCCTTAAAACAAGTCAAAATGAGGCTCAGTAGTGTGTGTGGCCTCCACGTGCCTGTATGACCTCCCTACAACGCCTGTGCATGCTCCTGATGAGGTGGCGGACGGTCTCCTGAGGGGTCTCCTCCCAGACCTGGACTAAAGCATCTGCCAACTCCTGGACAGTCTGTGGTGCAACGTGACGTTGGTGGATAGAGCGAGACATGATGTCCCAGATGTGCTCAATTGGATTCAGGTCTGGGGAACGGGTGGGCCAGTCCATAGCATCAATGCCTTCGTCTTGCAGGAACTGCTGACACACTCCAGCCACATGAGGTCTAGCATTGTCTTGCATTAGGAGGAACCCAGGGCCAACCGCACCAGCATATGGTCTCACAAGGGGTCTGAGGATCTCATCTCAGTACCTAATGGCAGTCAGGCTACCTCTGGCGAGCACATGGAGGGCTGTGCGGCCCTCCAAAGAAATGCCACCCCACACCATTACTGACCCAATGCCAAACCGGTCATGCTGGAGGATGTTGCAGGCAGCAGAACGTTCTCCACGGCGTCTCCAGACTCTGTCACGTCTGTCACATGTGCTCAGTGTGAACCTGCTTTCATCTGTGAAGAGCACAGGGCGCCAATGGCGAATTTGCCAATCTTGGTGTTCTCTGGCAAATGCCAAACGTCCTGCACGGTGTTGGGCTGTAAGCACAACCCCCACCTGTGGACGTCGGGCCCTCATATCACCCTCATGGAGTCTGTTTATGACCGTTTGAGCAGACACATGCACATTTCTGGCCTGCTGGAGATCATTTTGCAGGGCTCTGGCAGTGCTCCTCCTGTTCCTCCTTGCACAAAAGCGGAGATAGCGGTCCTGCTGCTGGGTTGTTGCCCTCCTACGGCCTCCTCCACGTCTCCTGATGTACTGGCCTGTCTTCTGATAGCGCCTCCATGCTCTGGACACTACACTGACAGACACAGCAAACCTTCTTGCCACAGCTCGCATTGATGTGCCATCCTGGATAAGCTGCACTACCTGAGCCACTTGTGTGGGTTGTAGACTCCGTCTCATGCTACCACTAGAGTGAAAGCACCGCCACCATTCAAAAGTGACCAAAACATCAGCCAGGAAGCATAGGAACTGAGAAGTGTCTGTGGTCACCACCTGCAGAACCACTCCTTTATTAGGGGTGTCTTGCTAACGGCCTATAATTTCCACCTGTTGTCTATCCCATTTGCACAACAGCATTTGAAATTGATTGTCACTCAGTGTTGCTTCCTAAGTGGACAGTTTGATTTCACAGAAGTGTGATTGACTTGGAGTTACATTGTGTTGTTTAAGTGTTCCCTTTATTTTTTTGAGCAGTGTATATGTATATATATATATATAGTGGTCCCTCAATTTAAAATATTAATTGGTTCCGGGACTACCATTGTAAGTTGAAAACATTGTAACTTGAGTCCATAACTCCAAAACAACAGTAATTTGTTCCAAAGCCCAAAATGTAATCTCAGATTAAGAAAAGTAAAGTTTTAAGAAAAATAAGCAAATAAGGACTTGTTTTATATGTCTTGGTTAAGTGAAATACATAAGAAGAAAAAGAAAAAAAGGAGAACGGATGCAGCACCCCGTGTGTGATACCGTTATATAGATAGAGTTAAAGCGATTTTTACATAAATTGCACTTACCCTTTAGGGTTGTGAGGAGTCACAACACCTATATTTCGCTTTGCTGAAAAACTATCCCGTTCAGCATTCGGGAAAAAATCTGCTGCTGCAGCCAGGTCCTTGCCCTTCACAAAAACTTAACAATTAAAAGGCACTTTGAATATGAAAATAGTGGAAATAAGACTAAGTATCCAACAGAAAATAAAGACCCTGAAGATAATGTCACATATAAACACCAAGAAGTGCACCCGAAGTACAATTTCATTCCACTCCAGAGCCAAGGGTATCTTATACCTGCTTACTTTGATTTAGTGACTACAGATCTGAAAAAACTCATCCCGCGAACGATCCCCCCAAACCGTAGACAAAAGAGTAATTTAACTAAAGAAGAAAAATATGCCCTAAAAAGATTAAGCAACAAATAAAAACCTAATAGTGCGTGCGGCAGACAAAGGAGGAGGGATAGTTTTACAGGACCTAGAAGAATATTAAAGTGAGGCCTTAAACATCCTTAGCGACACAAATTACTATCGCGAAATATCAGATAACCCTTTCCCAGATGTAGCAAAAAACTAACAAATCAAATAAAAGCAGCATATGGTAACCAATATATAAATAAAAAAGAAAAAAAAATTCTCATACCAAAATGTCCATCCAATCCCTATTTCTATCATCTCCCAAAAATACACAAATATACAGAAAATCCTCCAGGAAGACCTATTGTGTCAAATACTAATTCAGCAACTAGCAATTTGTCACACTATCTTGATCTCTTCTTACAACCCTACGTTCGAGACCTGCCCAGTTACCTACATGACTCCAGACAGCTAATTCAGGAACTCGAGAATATTAAATGGAAAGAAACATATGCATTGCTAACCATAGATGTGACAACACTGTATTCTAACATACAGCACGCTTTAGGCCTATACTGTGTGGAAACAACATTATGTAACGATCCCACACTGAAACAGCAATTACAACATAACATAAACATAAAAGGTGGCAACCATGCCAAAGGGTCATGTAGGCATAACAGGCATCTTATATAGACTGTCCGCGTGCATAAGAGATAATAAAAGGCATAAACTCCAATAATGTGTAGATCCACAATATAGAAACACAGAACAAGCTGATATAAATAAAAGGTAGCAGTAAATGGTGATGCATTACACCATAGTAAGTTGTGAGGTAGATTTCTCACTCCAGTGGACCCATGGTGACCAAAACTTTGAATACTTGTCGTGGGAGAGAGATTTTCTCATATTTCATGTACCTTTTGGGTCCACTCACTTAAGGAGGGAACCTGCTCTGATAACCAATATAAGGGAATGAGACTCTACCAAGGGAGCAATGGCGTTCTAGCAGGTTAAGAAGCATTATTGATGGTGAGATGGAAACTACAGTACCTTTGAACAAATCTGCTTAATGGCATCGGAAACTGAGTCCCAAAAGGGGGCTATCAAAGGGCATGTCCACCAAATGTGTAATGCAGACCCTTGTGCTTTATGACAACGCCAACACTCTGTGGGCCGAGAGGGGTCCATTTTATGAAGAACATAAGGTGTTCGGTACCGTTTAGTGATTAACTTACAGGAATTATCCTGATCCTGGAGACATCTCCCTCTGAAAATACCATACCTAGCTCGTTCTCCCACTGATGTATATAATGAGGTTTCAAAGGAGCCTTAAGCGCTAAGATCTTATTATAAATGAGGGAGACTGGAGATCCTGATTAACGATTTAATTTGGGGAAGGAAGAGGGTGCGGATAAAGCAGAGATATCTATGGCTGTCAGAGGTAGATGGTGGGCTGTCACTACCTTTTTTTCAAGGTTATTATTTATGTTCACAGATTCAGCGTTGTTGTCACTGTTAGCTTACTTTCACGGTATTTGATTAAAGTAATTGATAAACCAATAGAGAATATTTTTACATGTTTGGAGACTGGGTATATGGGAATGAGGAAGTCTTTGCTTATCCCTTGCTCACTACAGAGGGTGTGGAACAGGCTGAAGGAGATCCTTAAAGTCTCCGATCCGTTTGTTTTCACCCCCCTGTGGGAGAATAGGGGGCTAGAGGAATTCTTTAAAATTACAGATTTTGGTTACTGGTCACGTAAGGGTATTAACAGGGTGCCTCACCTTTTTTATATGGGCCAGTTTAAATCACTTTCAGAATTTGGCTGTACTGATAGTTCACCATTTGATTTATTTATGTATACACGATTGAAACATATATTTGATGCCTCTAGGAATAGGGGCCGTATTTTTCCACGAGAGAATATATTTTTTGATTACTGTGACGCCCAGAAGTACGAGAAGGTGAAGATATCTAGATTATATGCTAAACTGTAACACCTTTTAAAAGCCCAAGTAAGTGGGAGCAAGAGCTGAACTGCTCTCCACTGCAGTGGTCCACTATTTATAGGAATGTGAGAAAGGCGACAGTTTCCAGTGCTCATAGACTAATCCAATTTAAGATCCTCCATCGACTGTACTACACGCCAAAAATCCAAGGAAAATTTCCCCAAAATAAAGCCCGGGATTGTTGCTGCCCTAAATGCGGATATGTTAATGCGGACTATGTCCATCTGATTTGGAGTTGCAGTAAAATAAAAAAATATTGGGATGAGGTTTTCTCTACCCTACAAAAGGAGTCTTTAACGAACTATAACCCGGGGATCTTGACAGTGATTTTGGGATATGACTTGTCAGAAATTGAAGCCTCACGCCAGGTTAGACAGCTTTGGTTGAGGGGATTGATGGTGGCTAAAGTTATATTGATCAAGTATTGGGGTTCTGTCTCCCCGCCCTCGATAAGAGAGTGGGGTTTATACCTTCAACAAATTAGAATATATGAGGATATAGAAAGGAAACGGAGAACTGCACGCATAACTACGTAGCGATATCTAGGATATTTATTATTTTTTGATATTTGATTGAATGGAGTGGACGACAGCCAATGGGGGGGATGGGGTGGGATATATATATTCAGACTTCTTACTATCTTTGGTGTGAACTTAAGTTGACTTATATAATTTGTCTATAATGATGTCCATAATTGTTATACTATTTACACCAATGTATTTAATACTGGTTCATGTACTAATATTGTGATTTCTAAAAGAAAAAAAATAAATAAATAAATGAGGGAGACTAGCCTCCTCCTACGTCTGGGAGATTCTATGATGGCATCATACCAAGAAGGTACATATTTTCTCTGAGCAATTGCAAAGTATTGTTGGCAGAACATACAAAAATGTGAGTAATGGATGGATGTCAATTAGAGACCTTGAACGATGCCTGGAGGGTCTGCATGGAAGGGACAGTTTCCCTTTTCACGAGGTCGCCCACTGCTTGATTCCCAAAAACTGACCATATACCTACAAACCGGATTCCAAAAAAGTTGGGACACTATACAAATCGTGAATAAAAACTGAATGCAATGATGTGGAGGTGCCAACTTCTAATATTTTATTCAGAATAGAACATAAATCACAGAACAAAAGTTTAAACTGAGAAAATGTACCATTTTAAGGGAAAAATATGTTGAATCAGAATTTCATGGTGTCAACAAATCCCCAAAAAGTTGGGACAAGGCCATTTTCACCACTGTGTGGCATCTCCCCTCTTCTTACAACACTCAACAGACTTCTGGGGACTGAGGAGACCAGTTTCTCAAGTTTAGAAATAGGAATGCTCTCCCATTCTTGTCTAATACAGGCCTCTAACTGTTCAATCGTCTTGGGCCTTCTTTGTTGCACCTTCCTCTTTATGATGCGCCAAATGTTCTCTATAGGTGAAAGATCTGGACTGCAGACTGGCCATTTCAGTACCCGGATCCTTCTCCTACGCAGCCATGATGTTGTGATTGATGCAGAATGTGGTCTGGCATTATTTTGTTGAAAAATGCAGGGTCTTCCCTGAAAGAGATGACGTCTGGATGGGAGCATATGTTGTTCTAGAACCTGAATATATTTTTCTGCATTGATGGTGCCTTTCCAGACATGCAAGCTGCCCATGCCACACACACTCATGCAACCCCATACCATCAGAGATGCAGGCTTCTGAATTGAGCGTTGATAACAACTTGGGTTGTCCTTGTCCTCTTTGGTCCGGATGACATGGCGTCCCAGATTTCCAAACAGAACTTCAAATCGTGACTCGTCTGACCACAGAACAGTCTTCCATTTTGCCACACTCCATTTTAAATTATCCCTGGCCCAGTGAAAATGCCTGAGCTTGTGGATCTTGCTTAGAAATGGCTTCTTCTTTGCACTGTAAAGTTTCAGCTGGCAACGGCGGATGGCACGGTGGATTGTGTTCACTGACAATGGCTTCTGGAAGTATTCCTGAGCCCATTCTGTGATTTCCTTTACAGTAGCATTCCTGTTTGTGGTGCAGTGTCGTTTAAGGACCAGGAGATCACGGGCATCCAGTATGGTTTTACGGCCTTGACCCTTACGCACAGAGATTGTTCCAGATTCTCTGAATCTTCGGATGATGTTATGCACAGTTGATGATGATAGATGCAAAGTCTTTGCAATTTTTCGCTGGGTAACACCTTTCAGATATTGCTCAACTATCTTTCTGCGCAACATTGTGGGAATTGGTGATCCTCTACCCATCTTGGCTTCTGAGAGACACTGCCACTCTGAGAAGCTCTTTTTATACCCAATCAAGTTGCCAATTGACCTAATTAGTGTTAATTGGTCTTCCAGCTCTTCGTTATGCTCAAATTTACTTTTTCCAGCCTCTTATTGCTACTTGTCCCAACTTTTTTGGGATTTGTTGACACCGTGAAAATTGGAATCAACGTATTTTTCCTTTAAAATGATACATTTACTCGGATTAAACGTTTGATCTGTCATCTACGTTCTATTACAAATAAAATATTGACATTTTCCATCTCCACATCATTGCATTCAGTTTTTATTCACAATTTGTTTAGTGTCCCAACTTTTTTGGAATCCGGTTTGTAGATAATCAACATAATCTTTCTGGAGATAATAAGTGAGAAGTGGCACGGGCATGAAAGGTGAAGGAGAATAGGGTATGTTCATGACAGAAGACAAGGTTGTCCAAGTAGAGAGAACTCCTCTAAAAGGAGGAGGGATCACGAGACCTGGCTGAGCTGAGCGGGAAACTTGCCACAGAGCGCAAAATCATTGGGAGAGAGAATCATAGAGGAAATTTGGCAACCTAACTTAGAGGCACGGGAATTGGATAGCTTTAAAATATGATGTAATATCTGGGAGTCCAAACCCACCTCGTTTTTTGGGCAGTACCAATGTATTATATGCTAGACAAGGTTTGGTATGCTTCCAGACAAAAATGGAGAAGAGTCTATGGACTGACAGAAGGAATGAACCTGGTAAATACAGTCAGGTCCATAAATATTGGGACATGGACACAATTTTAACATTTTTGGCTCTATACACCACCACAATGGATTTGAAATGAAACGAACAAGATGTGCTCTAACTGCAGACTGTCAGCTTTAATTTGAGGGTATTTACATCCAAATCAGGTGAACGGTGCAGGAATTACAACAGTTTGCATATTTGCCTCCCACTTGTTAAGGGACCAAAAGTAATGGGACAGAATAATAATCATAAATCAAACTTTCACTTTTTAATACTTGGTTGCAAATCCTTTGCAGTCAATTACAGCCTGAAGTCTGGAACGCATAGACATCAGCAGACGCTGGGTTTCATCCCTGGGGATGCTCTGCCAGGCCTCTACTGCAACTGTCTTCAGTTCCTGCTTGTTCTTGGGGCATTTTCCCTTCAGTTTTGTCTTCAGCAAGTGACATGCATGCTCAATCGGATTCAGGTCAGGGGATTGACTGAATATGAGCAGATAATATTGCCCGAAACACTTCAGAATTCATCCTGCTGCTTTTGTCAGCAGTCACATCATCAATAAATACAAGAGAACCAGTTCCATTGGCTCACCAATGGTTTACATCTTGTGGTTGTCATGGTCTTACCTTCTTGCTGTTCTCCTTCGTTTGACATGTGCTGGCGGCCATCTTGGTTTCTGGGTTTCTTGTAGCCTCCCACCCTGCGGCTCCTCCTTCCCACTGGGAGGAGCTGGATGCCCAGCTCATATATATAGGAGGTCTGTGGCTTCAGTTCCTTGCTTGGTCCTCCTGTGTTCACATGCTTCTAGACTGCTGCTGCTTCTGGTTCCTGATCCTGGTTTCGTCCGACTACCCTGCTGGTTCCTGATCCTGGTTTCGTCCGACTACCCTGCTGGTTCCTGATCCTGGCTTCGTCTGACTACCCTGCTGGTTCCTGATCCTGGCTTCGTCTGACTACCCTTCTGGTTCCTGACCTCTGGCTTCGCAAAGACTCTGCTTCGGTTTCGCCATCCGTTTGGACTTTTGCTTTACAGCTTTATTTTTAATAAAGCCTTCTTATTTTCACTTATCCCTTGTTGTACGTCTGGTTCATGGTTCCGTGACATTAGGACCAAGCCATGAATTCTGACGGTACAGGGCCATCCTCGCTACCCACGCTGGTTGCCAGACTTGATCAGCAGGATCACCTGTTGGGTCGGTTCGCTGTGGCGTTGCAAACCCTGCTTGAACGCACGGCTCATTTCGCTCCCGTTGCCGATGGGTCGGTTGTCGCTCCTGGGCCCGCTCCTACTGCCGCTCCGGTTGTTGCGCCAGAGTCTACCCCGACACCTGTTGTTGCACCTGCGGTGTTTCGGGGTATGACCGGTTCTGCCCCTCTTCCACAGCGCTTTGGGGGAGAGCCAACTCAGTGCCGAGGTTTCCTTAACCAGGAGGGCATTTATTTCGAGTTGCTGCCACATGCCTTTCCCACTGAGAGATCAAAGGTGGGCTTCTTGATCTCGCTGCTCTCGGACAAGGCCTTGGCCTGGGCCAGCCCTTTATGGGAGAACAACAATCCGGTGGTTGCCGAGTTTTCCGGTTTTGTTGCTTCTCTTCGGAAGGTATTCGATGTGCCGGCTCGTGCTGCCTCTGCTGTGAAGCTCCTTATGTCCATCAGACAGGGTTCACGATCCGTAGCTGAATACGCCATTGAGTTTCGTACCCTGGCAGCAGAGGTGGGCTGGAATAATGAGGCTCTGGTCGCTGCTTTCTCTCATGGTCTCTCGGATGCCTTGAAGGATGAGGTTGCAGCTAAGGACCTACCAGTGGAGCTCGAGTCTCTTATTTCTTTCCTGATTTTGATTGACACCAGACTCAGGGAGAGACCTTCCTTTAAGGAGAGCCTGCGGAGGTTTTCTAACAGATTGGCGCCTTCGTTTGCTGTCCCACCCGTGCCTCCCTCTCCTCCCACGCCTCCTGGGGATGACTTGTCTGGGGGTGAACCCATGCAGCTGGGGTTTGCTCGCCTGTCCGAGGGGGAGAGGGTACTCCGGAGACGCGAGGGCCGATGCATGTACTGTGGTCTCGGTGGGCATTTTCGGTTGGCATGTCCGAACCGTCCGGGAAACGCTCGCACCTGAGATCCTGTCGGGGGCAGATCTTGGGTGGAGTCTCCTCGTCCCCGGTTTCCCGTGTTGACAAACCACTGATCACTGTTGTCCTCTCCTGGGTCGGGGGCTCGGTGACGACCCAGGCATTGGTGGACTCTGGTGCTGGTGGTTTGCTCATTGATAATGTGTTCGCTGCCGCCAATTCCATTCCTCTGCAGGCTCGAGGTTCCCCACTGGCTCTTGAGGCGATAGACGGCAGACCCCTTCTGCCGCCACACGTGACTCATGAGACCCTTCCAGTGGGGATAGCCATTGGTGCCGTTCACAGAGAGTCGGTCTGCCTCCAGGTTATTTCGTCTCCACACTACTCGGTGGTCTTGGGGTACCCCTGGCTCCGGAAGCATAATCCGACTTTCGATTGGAGATCGGCCGAGATCCTCTCGTGGTCACCGCAGTGTGGGGCTAGTTGCATCCATGGGTCTGTCAAGTTGCTGTGTACTTCCTCGGACTCTCTGTTGCCTCCTGAATACGAGGAGTACCGGGATGTATTCGATAAGGTGCGCGCGGTTGCCCTACCTCCGCACCGCCCATACGATTGTGCCATAGAATTACAATCTGGTGCCGTTCCTCCTCGTGGCAAAGTCTATCCACTGTCGGTAGCGGAGAATGAGGCCATGGAGGAGTACGTGAGGGAGGCGCTTTCACGCGGACACATTCGCAAATCCTCGTCCCCGGCAGGGGCTGGATTTTTCTTTGTGAAAAAGAAGGGCGGTGAGTTGAGGCCTTGCATCGATTACAGGGGTCTCAATCGCATCACGATCAAGAACGCTTACCCGATACCCTTAAATTCCGAGCTGTTCGATCGCCTTAAAGGGGCCACGGTCTTTACCAAACTCGACCTGAGGGCGGCATATAACCTGGTAAGGATCAAGGCGGGCGATGAGTGGAAGACCGCGTTTAACACCAGGACCGGTCATTATGAATCCTTGGTTATGCCCTTTGGGTTGTGCAATGCGCCCGCAGTCTTTCAGGAATTCATCAACGATGTTTTCCGTGACCTGTTGCAGCAGTGTGTGGTGGTCTATTTGGATGACATCTTGGTATATTCTGAATCCATGGAGGCCCACATTCTGGATGTCAGACGAGTGTTGCAACGGTTACGAGAGAACAAGCTGTTCGGTAAGCTTGAGAAATGCGAATTTCACCGATCCCAGGTAACCTTCTTAGGTTACATCATTTCCGCTGAGGGGTTCTCCATGGATCCTGAGAAGGTTTCGGCTGTCTTACAGTGGCCCCAGCCCAGTGGTCTTCGTTCCCTGCAGCGCTTTTTGGGCTTCGCCAATTATTATCGGAAGTTCATCAGGGACTTTTCCATGCTAGCCAAGCCTCTCACGGATCTGACCAGGAAGGGCAGTAATTCCCAGGTCTGGCCGCTCGAGGCCATCCGAGCTTTTGAGGCTCTAAAGTCCGCCTTTGTGTCGGCTCCGATTCTGTCGCATCCCAACCCTGGGTTGCCCTTTGTCCTCGAGGTGGACGCGTCTGAGACGGGAGTAGGCGCCCTTCTGTCTCAGCGTAGAACACCAGAGGGTCCTCTGCTTCCTTGTGGGTTTTACTCCCGGAAACTGTCTTCCGCGGAGTGCAACTATCAGATTGGTGACAGGGAGTTATTGGCCATCGTGCAGGCCCTTAAAGAATGGAGGCACTTGCTCGAGGGTTCGGTGGTTCCGGTCCTCATCCTGACGGACCACAAGAATCTGACCTACCACTTGAGGCCAAGAGATTGACACCACGTCAGGCCAGATGGGCTCTGTTCTTGTCACGTTTTAATTACGTGGTCTCCTACCTACCCGGTTCCAAGAACATCAGGGCGGATGCCTTATCACGGCAGTACTCCGAGCTGTCCAGGGAGGAGTCGATTCCGACTTCGGTCATACCTCCGAATCAGATCTTGGCCGCCATTCGCACCAGCCTGACCTCTCCCCTGGGTGAGCAGATTTTGGCGGCTCAATCTGGTGCTCCCTCTGGGAGACCCAACGGCAGATGTTTTGTGCCTGAGGAGTTGCGCACTCGGTTGTTGCGAACCTACCATAACTCCAAGACCGCGGGGCATCCTGGAAAGAATCAGCTGTCCTGGGCTGTTTCACGTCTGTTCTGGTGGCCTTCCCTACGTTCCGACATCGCCGCATATGTAGCGGCATGCTCCGTTTGTGCCCAGAGTAAGTCCCCTCGGCACCTTCCGTTGGGCCTTCTGCAACCCATAGCCACCGGGGAGCGCCCATGGTCACACCTGGGGATGGATTTCATTGTGGACCTCCCTGCATCCCGAGGCCATACGGTCATTCTCATGATTGTGGATCGGTTTTCCAAAATGTGCCACTGTGTTCCTCTCAAGAAGTTACCCTCTGCACAAGAGTTGGCCACGATTTTTGCCAGGGAGGTCTTCCGGTTGCACGGTTTGCCCAAGGAGATTGTGTCGGATCGGGGGAGTCAGTTTGTGTCCAGGTTCTGGCGCGCCTTTTGCTCCCAGTTGGGGATTCATCTCTCCTTCTCCTCGGCCTACCACCCTCAGTCCAATGGGGCCGCAGAACGATCCAATCAGGCCTTGGAGCAATTCCTTCGTTGCTATGTCTCCGATCACCAAGACAATTGGGTTGACCTCCTGCCTTGGGCTGAGTTTGCCAGGAACACGGCGGTGAACTCTTCCTCTGGGACGTCTCCCTTCATGGCCAATTATGGGTTCCAACCTGCCGTGTTACCGGAGGTATTCTCTCCCCAGGATATTCCGGCTGTGGAGGATCACCTTTCCGTCCTACGTGCTTCTTGGGTACTGATCCAGAAGTCCCTTGAGGTCTCTGCGCAGCGCCAGAGACTCCAGGCTGATCGCAGACGAGCGCCTGCTCCTTCCTACCAGGTCGGAGACCGTGTATGGTTGTCCACCCGCAACCTCAACCTTCGAGTGCCCACTCCCAAGCTGGCGCCTCGCTTTGTTGGTCCCTTCCGAGTGCTTCGCAGGGTAAACCCGGTAGCCTATGCCCTTGCGCTTCCTCCTGGCATGCGGATCGTCCGGTCCTAGTGGGTAATCGTGAGGAGTATGAGGTGAGCAATATCCTGGACTCATGCCTGGTCCGCGGTCGGGTGCAGTTTTTGGTCCATTGGCGTGGTTATGGTCCAGAGGAGCGTTCCTGGGTTCCCTCCGCAGATGTCCATGCTCCTGCCTTGCTCCGAGCCTTCCACGCACGCTTCCCTCAGAAACCGTTCTTTACTCCGCGGAGGAGGGGCCCTTGAGGGGGAGGTACTGTCATGGTCTTACCTTCTTGCTGTTCTCCTTCGTTTGACATGTGCTGGCGGCCATCTTGGTTTCTGGGTTTCTTGTAGCCTCCCACCCTGCGGCTCCTCCTTCCCACTGGGAGGAGCTGGATGCCCAGCTCATATATATAGGAGGTCTGTGGCTTCAGTTCCTTGCTTGGTCCTCCTGTGTTCACATGCTTCTAGACTGCTGCTGCTTCTGGTTCCTGATCCTGGTTTCGTCCGACTACCCTGCTGGTTCCTGATCCTGGTTTCGTCCGACTACCCTGCTGGTTCCTGATCCTGGCTTCGTCTGACTACCCTGCTGGTTCCTGATCCTGGCTTCGTCTGACTACCCTTCTGGTTCCTGACCTCTGGCTTCGCAAAGACTCTGCTTCGGTTTCGCCATCCGTTTGGACTTTTGCTTTACAGCTTTATTTTTAATAAAGCCTTCTTATTTTCACTTATCCCTTGTTGTACGTCTGGTTCATGGTTCCGTGACAGTGGTGAACCCTCTGTATTCACTCTGGTGCAGTCTTCTCCTGATTGTTGACTTTGACACACATACACCTACCTCCTGGAGAGTGTTCTTGATCTGGCCAACTGTTGTGAAGGGTGTTTTCCTCACCAGGGAATGAATTCTTCGGTCATCCACCACAGTTGTTTTCTGTGGTCTTCCGGGTCTTTTGGTGTTGCTGAGCTCACCGATGCGTTCCTTCTTTTTAACCACCTCAGCCCCCAGTGCTTAAACACCCTGAAAGACCAGGCCACTTTTTACACTTCTGACCTACACTACTTTCACCGTTTATTGCTCGGTCATGCAACTTACCACCCAAATGAATTTTACCTCCTTTTCTTCTCACTAATAGAGCTTTCATTTGGTGGTATTTCATTGCTGCTGACATTTTTACTTTTTTTGTTATTAATCGAAATTTAACGATTTTTTTGCAAAAAAATGACATTTTTCACTTTCAGTTGTAAAATTTTGCAAAAAAAACGACATCCATATAGAAATTTTGCTCTAAATTTATAGTTCTACATGTCTTTGATAAAAAAAAAATGTTTGGGTAAAAAAAAAATGGTTTGGGTAAAAGTTATAGCGTTTACAAACTATGGTACAAAAATGTGAATTTCCGCTTTTTGAAGCAGCTCTGACTTTCTGAGCACCTGTCATGTTTCCTGAGGTTCTACAATGCCCAGACAGTACAAACACCCCACAAATGACCCCATTTCTGAAAGTACACACCCTAAGGTATTCGCTGATGGGCATAGTGAGTTCATAGAACTTTTTATTTTTTGTCACAAGTTAGCGGAAAATGATGATTTTTTTTTTTTTTTTTTTCCTTACAAAGTCTCATATTCCACTAACTTGTGACAAAAAATAAAAACTTCTATGAACTCACTATGCCCATCAGCGAATACCTTGGGGTCTCTTCTTTCCAAAATGGGGTCACTTGTGGGGTAGTTATACTGCCCTGGCATTCTAGGGGCCCAAATGTGTGGTAAGGAGTTTGAAATCAAATTCTGTAAAAAATGACCTGTGAAATCCGAAAGGTGCTCTTTGGAATATGGGCCCCTTTGCCCACCTAGGCTGCAAAAAAGTGTCACACATCTGGTATCTCCGTACTCAGGAGAAGGTGGGGAATGTGTTTTGGGGTGTCATTTTATATATACCCATGCTGGGTGAGAGAAATATCTTGGCAAAAGACAACTTTTCCCATTTTTTTATACAAAGTTGTCATTTGACCAAGATATTTATCTCACCCAGCATGGGTATATGTAAAAAGACACCCCAAAACACATTCCTCAACTTCTCCTGAGTACGGGGATACCAGATGTGTGACACTTTTTTGCAGCCTAGGTGGGCAAAGGGGCCCATATTCCAAAGAGCACCTTTCGGATTTCACTCCTCATTTTTTCCTGAATTTGATATCAAACTCCTTACCACACATTTGGGCCCCTAGAATACCAGGGCAGTATAACTACCCCACAAGTGACCCCATTTTGGAAAGAAGACACCCCAAGGTATTCCGTGAGGGGCATGGCGAGTTCCTAGAATTTTTTATTTTTTGTCACAAGTTAGTGGAAAATGATGATTTTTTTTTTTTTTTTTTTTTTTTTTCATACAAAGTCTCATATTCCACAAACTTGTGACAAAAAATAAAAACTTCCATGAACTCACTATGCCCATCAGCGAATACCTTGGGGTCTCTTCTTTCCAAAATGGGGTCACTTGTGGGGTAGTTATACTGCCCTGGCATTCTAGGGGCCCAAATGTGTGGTAAGTAGGTAAATGACCTGTGAAATCCGAAAGGTGCTCTTTGGAATGTGGGCCCCTTTGCCCACCTAGGCTGCAAAAAAGTGTCACACATCTGGTATCTCTGTATTCAGGAGAAGTTGAGGAATGTGTTTTGGGGTGTCTTTTTACATATACCCATGCTGGGTGAGATAAATATCTTGGTCAAATGCCAACTTTGTATAAAAAAATGGGAAAAGTTGTCTTTTGCCAAGATATTTCTCTCACCCAGCATGGGTATATGTAAAATGACACCCCAAAACACATTCCCCAACTTCTCCCGATTACGGAGATACCAGATGTGTGACACTTTTTTGCAGCCGAGGTGGGCAAAGGGGCCCATATTCAAAAGAGCACCTTTCGGATTTCACAGGTCATTTTTTACAGAATTTGATTTCAAACTCCTTACCACACATTTGGGCCCCTAGAATGCCAGGGCAGTATAACTACCCCACAAGTGACCCCA